>NW_025336011.1:7271160-7377907 GCF_004798865.1 Varanus komodoensis | reverse complement strand
GAAGCAGTGTATAGCTAGAAGGTGTACATTTAAATTCCCAACCTGCCAACTAAAGCTCACAAATCCAAAAATTTCTGCAAATCCCAAATATTCTAGCACATGAGATAGGAGATCAAACAAGCACA
Source organism: Varanus komodoensis (assembly GCF_004798865.1). Classification (NCBI taxonomy): domain Eukaryota; kingdom Metazoa; phylum Chordata; class Lepidosauria; order Squamata; family Varanidae; genus Varanus; species Varanus komodoensis. Next base: position 7,377,782 of record NW_025336011.1, on the reverse strand, counting down.
TCTTCTTGTCTCTGGCAATAGGAATACAATTAAACCATCTGCTATCCCTTCAAGACACCCAAACTCTGCTGTTTGAGGCAGTCAGCTCCATCTGCCTAATGGAAACCCCCAGATCTGACCCATCACACACTACCCAAGATCTAGATCCCAAGCAGCCTTCCCAACTCAGTTTACAGCATCTACCCACCAACCTCGATCATCCCCAACCAGATTTCCTATTAGACAGGGCAGACTAACCTTCTGATCAGCATCTGAGAGTGTCTTTGGCTCCCCATCAATGAAGATTGGAGTCAAGTCTGTTCCATCTGCTTCAATGGCTGTCGCTGGGTCCTCACACAGTAGACATTTCCATTCCTGGCTACAGAGCAAATTGAGATGGATATGTAGAAGTGCATGCTCTGTCCTGTCGTGTAACACTCCTCCAACACAACCTTCTCTGAAAGCCAAGGAGAAAACCTACCCAACACAGACTAACCTATGAACAAGTGGCAATGGAACTGTGATATTTGTTATGGTTTTATTTCCTTTAGCTGGTTAGCTGTAGACCTGCTGAGTCAAGTAATCAGAACGGTCTGTTGAGAGGGTTACTATCTACAAAGATCAGAAAGACCTTCAGTGATGTATTCAGGTCTTCATTAAATGTACGTCCTGAACGCAACAAGTAATGTAACAGGAATGTCAACTGATATTTTCCATTACATGAACTCAATTTGTAAGCATTCAAGTGTGTGGTATTTCTCTAAATGGGGCGTGTTTCAATGCTGTCAAACAATGTTTATTCTGAAAGAAATCAAGCCGCCCCGAGGCTTCGGCGAATGGGGCGGCATTGAAATGTTTTAATAAATAAAATAAATAAATAAACATATTCACATTAAGAATACAGGCCACATGCTACCACTCTCCAGGGTGTAGCTAAGGGGCAGGGTACTTGACTTGTAAGGCACGTTTTAATTCAGAGTCATCAGTGACCCCAGTCCCCCAGTGCCCAGCCTATCAATACTGTTAAAGACATCAGGGGAGAATTATTTCTTCTCATGATGTGCTTGCAATGAACTGTGTGGGTTCCAAACAAAAGTTTGGGAAGCCCATTCACCTGATTTAGGTGATGGGAAAGTGTGATTGTAAACTGTACTGAACATAAAAATGTTTGTGCCACCAAGCAAGAAAAAAGATTTGTGGAACCTTGGCTAAGGGATATAAAAAAGGGAATAGTTTCTGCTTGCAGCCATACAAGGACTTCTCTGGATCTTAAGTAAGTCTTGTTACTTTGGCCACCACCACTCCTGGCCCCAACCTGCAACTGTATATTCCTGTCCAGAACTGGTGCGAGTAATGTAAAATGCAGGAGACAAAAGCAAGAAAGTGGGGAATACATACCCAGGGATTTCCTGGAGTGCAGGCAGGTGACAGTCGAGGTGGTAGCACTTTTTACAGTCATCACACATGACCACAGCACCAGCTTTCAGGCAGATCCTGCAGCAAGCAGCTTCTTCCCCATTGGCAGTGCCATCATGGCTGTGAACAGACTGCATTTCCATAGCAGAGCTGGTACTGCCACTTGGAGAAATGAGCCTGGGAGCTGCGGAACCTTCTGGAAGAAGGGCATCCTGGGGCAGGAGAACCGGCTTGGTGTCTTTAGAATCTGCAACAGATGCTGGATGTTCAATAGCTGCCTCCATCTGCTCCTCCTGAAGGAAGGATGAACAGGGAAGCATCAGAGTGAATGCAAAACTGGAAAATGGGAGGAGAAAGAAGTAAAGTAGCAGAAGCAACAGGTAAGCTAAGCTTCATCCTTGGGATTGCAGAGGTGCAAGAGGCAGAACTGGCTTATTCATACACATGTATACTTTTATATACTGCTAGCACAGTGTTAGCATAAAACATATATGGTATAGTTTATATATTGTGAAGGCCCACAAATAAATCTCTGCAGAAGTGTGGCACCAGTAGGCTGCCTTAATATAACAGTATGTCAAGCTGGAACACACATAGCTGGAAAAATTACACAAATTTAGGCTGGTACCCTAACAAGGAGATTTGCCAATCTAGTAAGTAAGAGAAAACAATACAAATAACACAGTAAAAGCACAGAAAACAGCTGTGGAATAAAAAGACAATAGTACTTCTTCATTATTGGCTTCAATAGCTAGGACTGACAGGAAATGTAGGCCAAAATATCAGCAAGGCAAGTTGTCTACCCCTGCTCAGTATTCCTTGGCATATTACCAGCTACAGCTGGAGAGCAGTGAGGAAGGTGGGGAAAAATTGCTCCAGCAGGAAGAGTAGTGACTTAAATTTCCCAAGGAAGACTTCAATCCCTAGGTTAGGCACTGCCTGATTAGACAGACCACTGACTTGATATTGTGCACGATCCGCTTCTCCTTGTACAGAACAGAATAAGCAATTCCCTGGACCTCAATTCTAAATAAGTGACCAGAACTTCTGAAAGCAGCTAGGAGCCCGCATCTCCACCCAAATCTAGGCAAATCCCAAAAAAGCAATCCTGACCTTTACTGCAGCACCTGCAGTTGGTAGTCCAGGTTGTTGAGTGGCAGCAGCCTGCTGCCCACCTTGCTCAATCACAATGAGATTGTAATCTTCACGGGAGCTGCCTGGAAATACTTTGAAGACAGGTGGCTGGTTATCCGATGTCAGGTCCACATCTAGCCGCTCCAGACTGACACGGGGCACTTTTCGCACAAGACCAGTTTCTCCATCTTGGCCACGGGGCCTGAGGTATATATACAGAGAGACAGCATTAAGTAAAAAGCCAGAATTGCTACTACATCAGGCACTGGAAATTGTGGGCCTCCCCTGGAGTGCAGAAAATAAATTTCAAGTTATTAAGTTCCTAGTCCTTACAGATACAAGTTCAAAGTAGAAAGCCATGTCTGCTTTTAAAGCTCAGAAATCACAGATGGATCTTGAAGTTTGCAGTGCCTGGTGACAGAGATTCTCCTACAAATACTGCCCAGTAACACAACTAAATTCTATTCTGTTGTAAGCCGGCCCGAGACTTCGGCAAATGGGGCAGCATAAAAATGTTTTAATTAATTAATATTCTCCCACTCCATTTAACTGCTAATGTAACTGAGGTTGAGTACATGCATAGATCAGCCGCTCAGTCCAGCAATTTTATTTGAAAGTATGCTTTCTCATGACTAGACAAAGAGCACCCAGGCCATATGACTGCTAGCTTTCCTGCAGAATTTTGCTTTTGAATGCAATGCAAATTAGTGCAATGATACTTTCATTTCTAATCCCAGTCCACCAACACTTCAATTTTTAATACCTGTTACCTCTTAAAAACAAGATATCTACTGGTTCCATTTTAACACTAAAATGAAGTTATTTAGACCTTATCTCAAGGGCTTTCTTTCCTGCAAGAGGACTTGTGCTTTAGGCCAGGAAAATTTTCTCAGTTTAGTTCCATAACACAGTCTGTTAATCTCAATGACCATTTATTCCACCTACTGCTAAAGGTAATATTTCCATATTTTAGATAAGTCAACCCATTTTTCTGTATAAGGAATTCAAAGCAATTAGAAATTCTAACTAGAATTTTGCAGTGGCAAGGTTTTAATTTAAAGGGATTAGGAAGAATAAACATGTCTGCAGTCATCCAGGACTTCGTCCAGTCATGTATTTTCATCGATGTAGATGGCTTGCATTTTTGGTCACTGGCATTCTCCATACTGAGCTGGGTACAACCAGACTTTGGAGCAAGAGAAGTGCCTCCAAGGTACACAATAACCCTACAATTGAGGAAATACCATTCTTAGTCTCAAATCCAGCCTAAAAGACCGAGTCCTCAAAACCTGCCCTGAGCTCTAATGCTGACTATGTCCAAAGCACACTCTCCTCTAGAGCACACACATTCATACCATACACTAGAGGGCACAGGTGCAGTGTAAGAAACATGAGAGTTCACAAACCACAGCAGCAAGCTACACAGATTTACCATAGAATACCAAGCCCCTTAAAAGACAACACAGTATTCAAACGGACTAAACCTTACCTCTTGATTCCAGATACTTCACCAGAGTATGATCCTTCTGTTATAGCAAAAGGAAATAAGTGTCAAGAACATGACTGCTACCCTCACCAGCCTCCAACAAAAATTCTTTTTCCACCTCTCTAATCATGAACAAGCAAAAGTGCCACCTAACAACACAGTTTACCTGGCCTCACTCTTCCAGTGGAAACCCATGCTTTCTTTTCATGTTCCTTACCTACACCAAAGCCATCGCCAATGTCCATCGGCTGTAAGAAAACAGAGCCAAAGGTAAGTAAGAGACCTATACAAGGGTCTTCCTCACCACTGTCTGCCAAAATATATTTAGTTGTTATCGGTCCTGTACAAAGCAGTGGCCCTGACTGCAGGTTTCTAGCTTAATATATCTCCCATTGAGCACTGGCTTCTGTCAGCTGTAACCAATGCCCTACAAGGCACCTCATGCATCTAGACCCTTCCTGAGTTCTGCTCACCTGTCCAGCAGAAGAAGCACTGGCATCATTGATATAGCAGTCAGGGATGGCCTGCCGCTGGCTGTTGGAAGGCAGCACAGGCTGAAGCAGAGCTCCCTTATTCATTATGCTTGTCTGCAGAGACATCTGTTGGACACCCTACATGGAAAAGTTGACCAGGAAGCCTGTAACTGCCCTGTTAGCATCTCCACCACTATGCCAGGCACTCCCAAGAACACAGATGAACTGACCAGCTGAGGCTGCTGGTTCAACAGAGCCAGGCAGTCAAGGGAAAGACATTTGTACAAACAGCCAGTACCTGAGAAGGAGGAACAGAACCCTGCCTGACTGCCACTCCTCCAGATGCAGCATTGGCCCGTTGTTGAGGGGTCTGGGCATTGGGGGTCACTGGCAAACCACTCCGTTCCGAAACTATCTGACCTAAAAGGAAGGAGGGGGGAAAATTGCAGGTTTCTACTCTCAAAGCTGGAGTTTACTGGTCTCAAAAATGCAAGAATTGCCATGCTGGGATAAGGGCAGAATTTTAGTACAGGGTTTGGACAGCTGTCACATCTAATTTTGAGGAGCTTGTCTCTTGACATACAAAAGTATTTGCAAGAGAATCAGTTTCAGGTGACTGAGGTCCATTCTCAATACCCACACACTTCCTTTTCAAGTCAATATTAATATGGGACCATCAGTGGACACCATGGAGTTAATTCATGGGGAGGATTAGATGAACTGCAAAGTTCCAAGCTGTAAACTCAGAAGTCCTCATTCAAGAGTATTTCACGAAATATGCACATAAAATTGACTGACTGAATGTTACACAAATTGCATGTCTCGGAACTCAATTCTGGAGACAGGAAAACTAACGTGTGTTGCTTGCAGGCCCTCCCTACTCCCACCCTTCAAATACTGTTATCTAACTTTTACTTCCCCATTTTTCTTCCAATGAAGGTTCCAGGTGGCTTCCTATCCAAGCACCAACTACACCCACACCTGATTCACCAACAAGTTTATGGAACCATGTACCTTCAAAAAAAAAGCATTAAGGGGTTGAATGCCAAATCAGATTGGCTAAACACTCACTAATGTCCACCCTGGTACTGTATCACTATATGTGTGATCCCTCACCAAGTACCAACAGCACATCCACAACTGTGAGCCCAAATCAAGGCCTCCAATTCTTTTCCCAAAAGCTTGTGCGCTTTGAATGGAAACCATTCCACTTCACTCTCTCTCTTACCAAATGTTTCTGCACTCTTGATCCAGGTATTTAAGTCCCACTGGAATTTCATGTCTCCATGGGGCTCCACAGGATCTACAATCATTTTCAAAGCCCTGTGCAGCTGGAAGTATATCTGGGACAGAAAAGGGAGGGGCAGTAGAGAGCTCAATACACCATGAATCAGTTCAGAGCTCCATTTTCATCAGTACGACACATTTAGCTGCCCAGTCAGTTCTCTTCTGCATGAATTTTGGACACTTGGAATAGAATGAGGAATGCTGACTGGTTTTCCAAAGCTGCAAGAATTTTAAGTAAAAGAACACAGAACCATGCCAAGTTTCCAATGCTTTATCTCAAGTGAATATAGTCTGCTACCTTTCAGTGACCAAAAGAGGAAAGATGTGACACTGTCTCACAAACATTAGAACCAGCTGATTTAACACTGGTTCTGAATATAGATCACATTTTAGCAAATACTGAAAGCTAAAGACCACCAAGTAACTTGACAGACTCTTTCAAGACAACAGTGCTTACCAGTTTCTTTGAAAGCAGCAATGCAGTATTATTGTCACTCTCCAGGGCCCAGTTGGCAAAACGTAGGATATGCTCCTGGTGGCGCTGAAGCTTTGTCATCGCCCAGTGCTGCCTTTCCAGCTTCTCTTGCTGTCCTTCAGTAACTTTCTGCAAAGGAGAAAACCCAAATACACTTAACCTCCTATATTATTGGCTCCGTGTAACATTTACATGGAGCTGCCTTCAAATGGTTCAGAAGCTTATGCAAAATGCTGCAGCCAGAGCAATAGCAATGACGAGGTCTGAACGTACACTACCAATTCTGGCCTACTTGCACTGGCTATCTGCGTTTTCAAGCCAGATTCAAGGTGCTGGATTTAACTTACGAACCTATGAAAGAGTTTATCCTTGATCAGGTTGCAGAGTGTTTCCTGCTAGAGACACTCAAATAACCCCTTCCCTTCATCTCAACTCCTACCTATTATCTTCCATGTATAGTCATAGCCTAAGCTCCCATTCCAGTCTTTACCTGTGCGTCATTGACCAGTACTCTGGCTCTCTTATTGAGCTCCTTCATGATTTGTAGGATTGACATCTTCACATCCACCTGCACACGCTTCTGCACATCTGCCACCTGCCGGATCCTACAGAGGGAGTAGCATTTGCTTTTGTTAGTCAAGCTGCAAAAAGCAGTTCACACGTAAACTACTGCCAGAGACAACAGCAATGCACCAACATTGCCCATCCCACCAATATGGGAAGCAAGCCTCCTTAATGAAGTGAGGGCAGTGGTTATAAAAGAGGAGTCTGTGCCTCCTGAAATCATTGGGTCAGTTAGTAGGTCAGGAAACAAAGAGATTAGACTTTAGTTGAGAGTATACAACACTCAATTTTTCTCTTTCTTCAAAGAGCTCTGATCATAATGTGGGTTTCCTCCGTTTTACCCTCACAAGCACACTGCAAGATGGACACGGCTGCAATGACTACTAGCCACCCAACCCCCAGCAAACTTCATGAACTAGTGGAATATTATATCCATTGAAACACATCACACAGCCATCCATGGGTTAATCTGCAGAAGCAGAGAAAGCCAGCCACCAAGTCACTGACTAGTCTATCCTCTCACTTCCAGTTTATCAGTATGAGAAAGGACTGTGGGCCTGAGCATTACATAGCTGCCATCCTTCAGGAGGAGCTAATGCTGAACAGCTTCCATCACTCAGAGCTTCACGAATCCCAGACAGCCAGGACATTCTGTACAATTCTGTTACCTTTTTAGTTTGTACAACCCTTTGAAGAGCCTATGTATCAAAGCCATATGTGCAAGAATGAACATGTCCCCAAGGATCAGGCCTTCTGAGCAACAGGCACTTACGAGGTACGCACTTCCTTGGTTGACTTCTGAAGATTGGCATTTTTATCTCCCAGGCGCTTGACCAATGAGGCCAGCATCTTGCGTTGATTCTTAACTGCATCTTCCAAGAATTGGTACCTGTGCAGAAAAGATAATTTCAGACATCTGGTGCTAGCAGTTTAAGGGCTGTGCTACACGTCTAGTCTGTGCTACACATGTCTGTGCCACTAGTCTAAACAGTAAGCTTAAAAGAATGCTAATATTTGTTTTGAAACAATGCATAGTATCAGCAAAGTCTGATTTCAAGAGGGGTAGATAAATATAGGGTAGGAAAGGGAAAATGTAGCTGGGTCTGACCACAGTAAATAAAGATATTTCCTAGATCAACAGAGATCTCATGTTGTACCTCTTACATTACATAAAACCTTTTCCTTTACCATCTCCTTTGCCCAACTTAGCAGGAAATGGAGGCAGGGAGGAAACAAGCTTAGGAAATCTGTTTATGGTAGCAGTAGCCCAATGCTGTACCCATTTTAGTTCTCAGTTCAGTACACTCAATGGAACTTATCCATTTGGGCATGGAAATGTAGTCTAAAAGCTAGATAACCGACTGTGTAGGATAATGAACTCCACAGTTAGCCTATGCAAACAGCATGTGGCTTCATTTACAACTCCCAGCATCATCTCTGGTGAGGGATCATGGGAGTTGTGGACTCCACATGTTTTGGTCTATGAATTGCTCACTCTTTCTTTAGAGAAGCAAACGGATTTTCATACACCCAGCTGGAATGCTTACTGATGATCCTTGTGCGCATTAAGCTGACAGTCCCGGCAGGTCAAGGTATCACACGTGTCACAGAACAGCACCAGTGGCTCATGCTTGTGGACAGAGCAATAAACCGTCTTCTCTCTCTCCTGTGACTTAGAGGAGCCTAGAATGAAACAAAAGCAAGTGTGACTTTTGCAAGGTGGTTCCACTCACAAAACCAGTGCAAGTAGAAGAGCAGAAATCCCCTGCCTGTATGAAAATATTAGTACTTTTAAGTGCATGCAAGAGTGGTAGGTTTCAAGGAGAAGGTCCACAACTGTTTGCTCAGATATGCTGGCAGTTCAACAACCTTTTGAACTACACAGAATAATTCCAATTTCTCACACATCATATTGTCCCCCAAACCAGAATAATAGCACTCCCTGCACACAACTATTGCACACTTCAATAAGGCTTATGGTTTCCAACAGACAGCTCAATGACCAGGAAAACCTGCCCTTAGCCCTATGTGGCCACCTACCTGTGGACCGGACAGTGTGGTCCTTAGTGTACTTCACTCTCTGATGAGCCTCCACACAAGTCTCACACAAGGGCTCTTGGCATTCAACACAGAAGCTGGTGGCTGGGGCATTATCTTCACAGCTGGTACAACACTGAGGTTAAAAGGTGAAAGGTTAGCCAAGAACAGGTTTTCATCCCTCGTCCGAGAGAGCCAAAACACTTACAAAAATCAAGCAAAAAATCTGGAAGAGGCGGCTTCTGAAGAGGGATATTACCTGGTTGGCATCTCTAGCATCTCCAAGTGCCTCTGTACCACCATCCCTCAGGAAGTAGTTCTCCACTATGTCCTTTAAGTAACACTGGTGTTTGCACACTGGGCAATCAACCACTGTAAAGAGAATAGAGGAAGCATAAGGAAAAAAATCTGTAGAAACTCAGAGCAAAAGCTACCTCTTCCATCAGCTCTAGGTTGATAGCTATGTTTGTCTGGCCTTCTCAGGACAGGACAGACTTGAAGATGTTGAGGGCTACTACATAAGCCAATGCATCTGCCTTGCCCAGTCAGCTGCCACCAACCTAACCTGAATAACGACTCATCCAAGCCCTGTACCTGGTGACGCTTTTTTTAGTTTCTCCCCACCATTTCACAAAGGTAGATGCAAGACCCACCAAATTCAATGGTACTTACTCCTAGATAAAGATCTATAATAGTGGAGCCTAAGTTACCACAGAAGCCCAGGCTCCATTCCTCCAGTGATTATCATTATCAAATTGCTTGTACTGAATTAAATGTTAGAGCACACCCTGAACATTAAAGATAGTTAGAGCATTTTTAATTTATATCTTATTTTTAATTAACTGAAATCTGCTTTAACATATTTCCTCTAGATTTGCAGACTGAAACATAGTGTCAGAAAAAGCACTTTGAAACAATGGCCCCAGGCCAAGCATTACATCATTCCTCCACTGAGATAGCAGAGCTTACATCTGCATGGAGCTTCCTTTCTTCTTTTAGCTCTTTTTGTGCATTTGTCCTATATATGTGCTAAATTAGATTCATAAATGGCTGAATAAAAATGTACAAGGATCTGTAGCACAGTAACGACCAATTAATTTATTGTAAACAGAGCAGTAGACAGTATTATTTTCTCAAGAAAACACAGCACAGGTTCCTAGCCAGTAGTGCATATGAGCACAGCAAGATGATGCTCTTTTGGGTACCTCTGTGTGCCAAAAGCTCAAGAGTCCAAGTAGCTAGTGCAGGCCTGAATATAGTTGTTGTTAATTGTGTTCACATTATATAAGCCAGTCCTAAAACCATGCTATGACAAAGCCAGATGGGGCTATACAATTTTCAGTTACCACTGCTGGAGAATCCTCTTCCATTTCCTTCTACACCCAGCCTCTCTCACTAAAACTTTGGTAGTTTCATTATAGCAAAATTATTGTATGCACCAAACACCCCACACCTTGCATAACATAAAAATGCACAAAAAAACACTCCAGGTAACTGAAGAAAGCTACTCAAAATTTTTAAGTAATTTTTCCCCGAGTGTGTAAAACAGGGGTCGGCAACCCGCAGCTCCAGAGCCGCACATGGCTCTTGAATCCCTCTGCTGAGGCTCCATTGCTCAAAACACGCGCAGGCACAGCCACTGATCTGCTTTACCGCTACAGGAATGCTCGAGCTAGCTAGTTAAGTAAATCAGCTACATTCCTCTTCTATTGTGCAGGGAAAGAGTGGAACAAGCTTCCTGCAGGCTCTCATGTTACTCAAACCCTGTTGAAAGGATTCTCTTTGTTCCAATGTAATCTCCTTCATCTGAATGTTAAAAGCTGTGCTTGGGACCTGTCACAATTCACAGCACTTGACTGTTGCATCTGCTAATCAGTCACTAAACACACCTGTATCTCTGGGGCTGATCTGCAGACCCAGGCAGATTTACTGAGCTCCCCCCGCCCCGCCCCCCATAGGCCAACCATGGATAAATCAAGAAAAGTTTCTGAAGAAAACCAAACGTTTAATGATACATGGGTAGATTCATTTGCTTTTACTGCTGCCGCACTTATGGGGTTTGCTGTTTAATGCATGCAGCCCTTTAGCACTGACTTTGACTCTGCAGGAAGCTGTTCTCCTATTCAAAATATATGAAAGGAGTCCTACTAGTTTATAATGCAAGATTAAAAATAACAGTTTTTAGTGACTGAACAAGAGCTGCAGCTAAATCATAATGAAGATATACATAGCATTAAGGTAAAAAACGATACATGCAGTGTTACCTTCATTTTAGATGTCAAAAGGGTTTTGCGTCTCCCAGTGTTTTGTGTGGGAAATGGGTCCAAATGGCTCTTTGAGTGTTAAAGGTTGCTGACCCCTGGTGTAAAAGGAGATTTACTCTGTTTGAACTGATGAAACCCTGGTAGTCAGCTTACTAAGTGAATCACCATTGCAGATCACTGTCTTTTGTAGATAGTGTTTATAGCAGCTGAAGGAAGTTGTGAAGCATGTCAATCCTGCCCCCCACCTTCTGCTAAATCTTCTATCTTGTTCTCATTTGGTTAACACAGCAAGGTATAAGCAAACATTAAAGGATAAAAAACCTTAACTCTCCTCTTTATAACCCTACCAGCACCACATACATACACATCATCTTCTCAACATCTTTATTAGCTTGTCCTTGAGCTATTGGAAGAAAAAGAAGCTCCCACATGATTCCTCAGTGAAATTTTAAACTAAGCATGATGCTGGTTTATCTCAGGAGTGAAAAGCATTTCACAAAAGAAAAATCTGTTCACATAAATATATAAAAGAAAATCTTACAAGTGCATTCATAAATGCCAATATAAAATACAGTTCTCCACTGTAAGGCCCTGCTCATTTGCCCATCTATAAGGCTATCATGTTGCAAAAGAGTGCCCGCATAGTGGTGGAACCTCAGTCATAGAACTCCGATTCACATATAGCCACTAAAACACAGATCTTCAAACTCACTCTGAAGACTGAAACCAAGTCTACACATGCAGCAGTATGACATGATAAAACAAGTACATATTATCACTTCTGAATGCTAGCTCTTGCAAATATATCCCCGAGAACCAATAGTTAGCACTGCTGTTTCAAACCTAGTCTTCTTCCTGATCCTCTTGCTATTCAGAGGTTCATAGAATAGTAAAACTGGAAAAGGTTAGAAGGGCATCAGGTCCAACCCCCTGCTCAGTGCAGGATGCCAAGTTAAACCATCCCTCTGAGATAACTCTAAATCAAAATTAATTTATTTTATTCACATACAATCACCTTCCACCAAACGGGCACCCTCTTGATCTGTCGGGACTCTAACTCCTAGCATTAGAACCAGTGTGGTACAGTGGTTAAGAGCACAGGACTGGGACTCTAGTCCCCATTCATCCATACAGCCAACTGGATGACTTTGAGCCAGTCAGACTCTCAATCCAACCTACCTCACAGGGTTGTGGGGATAAGACTGAACAGGAAGAACAGAATTACCTAAGCAGCTTTGAGTTCATTGTAAAAGCAGGATATACATCTAATAAATTTGAATCCCTCTTCCCACTCCTGGTCCATCACTATCATTCTACCACACTGGTTGCATCTTATCATTTCTGTTTGTTATCCCACTAGTCTTAATGTTAAGACCAGTCAGTATTACTCCTTTAGTTTTGTAGACTGCAGGTGGGAAAGGTGCTGAGGCTACTGATCTACAGTTTGCTTTGAACTAGTGTTTCAATGGCAGCTTGCAACATTACTCAATTCTCCATCTTGTATGGAGTCCAGAGGACTCCAGAAAACAACCTAGCAATACAGCATTCTGCTTTCTTATGTAGAATACTCCATAGTCTACTGCAACAGGATAATAATCCCTATCAAGAACGCACTGCTCTTCTTCTCAAGAACACAGCCTAAAATGTTATTTACCTACTTCTGGCTAAGTAGCAAAGAACTGACCATACCTTTCAATTTTGTCTGATTTCTTCCTTTGTTCTGCCTTGCTTTCCAATAGTCTTCCATACTTTTCTTTTATGCTATGCAAAATATGCAGTCCGTGAAAAGTGCTATGGGTAAGAAAGGAAACTGGAGAAAAGGGGAAGTTCAACTCTATACTACAGAAGATTTTTTTTTAAATCAGAGGAACAATTCTATAGCAACTGTTTGTTCTGCTTACACAATCTTCACTCAACAGAGGCCAGTGCACTAAAAAAAGCTCCAAGCTTTTACCTGTACATCAGTAATAAGTCATAACTATATTAATATTTCTTCTAATTTCATTTATGTTAAGGCAAAAATGGAAGTTAAAGGCAAGCCTGGAAGAACTAAAAAGCCTAGCTTTTAATATATTGAAATGTGATGCTCTTTTCTGGACATCTTAAGTTATTTCAATTCTAGTCAAAGATGTGCCTGAAAGGAGGAAATCTTTAAGCTCCTTGTCTTAAATGCACCAAGAGGGAAGGATAAACAGCATTTTTTCCATTAATTGTACACTGTGAATTCAATAAATCAAAAAATTCACAGGAAAAAACCCATAAAGATAAAATACAGTATCACAATTTTCTTACATGACTTTGATAAATACAATGGACATATATGCAACATGTACCTCTATATATTGATATAAGACAACATATACCAATGTTCTTAGAGGTAATTATGCATAGATTTCAGTCCAAATGTCCAGATATTTATCAATTCACAGATTATGCCTAATGATTACCCAATCAAAAACTGAAAGCTTCATTAATTCCTCAACCCCAAGTTGTAATTTTATTATTTTAACTGTCAAAAGGGCATGGAAAATCCATTTAGGTTGACCCTGCAGGGAAGTTCCTATAAGCATTTAGACAGTTGAGAAGTAGATGCACATCAGTAGATCTCCATTACAAGGTTTATCTCTATTATTATAAATCAGAGCTAGAGATGGATTGTCAATTTGCATGTACTCAGTAGGACACAGAAGGAATGAACCATGTTTCTTTTAAGTCAGAGGGCAGAAAAAGAGACTTAATTCTTGTACTTTTGCCCCTAAGGATACCAGTGGACCTTTATCTTCAAGCACTAGTTGAATATTTGGAAATCACTGATGGCCTAATTTTCATACAAATTTGAATCTGAGTACAAACTCTAATTATGGGTATCTCAGACACTCTGATCCAGTATTTATGTGCAAAATGGGAAGGTAAGACATGCCTGAGGTTGAAATGGCCAAGAGTTACATTAGCCACAACTAACTTAAATCCCATTGATCTCAAGCGTAATAGTGAATAGAACAGATAATTTGCTCCCATACTTAGCACAAGCATGTCATGTGTAGGTCATGTATTTAAGTTAAAACCATTACTGCTGAAAGTGATGTAAGCACAAAGAAGGAGAGAAAGGTTCTACTACAAGAATGAAGAAAAATGGAAAGAACCTCAAGAGATTCAAGGCAGACATGGGATTGTCAACACAACTGGGAATCTGGAATAAGGACAAACAAGCACAAGAAGAGTTAGGGCATTTTTGGCTTTCCTCCCTAATGTACAACGTTAACTTCATTGTTCAAAAAAATTGGGGCTTTGCGAATTTTAATTCTAGAAAATGTGTGCTTTCCAATTATCATCTGATAATTGGAAAGCATTAGATTCAAGAGATGCTACCATACTGGTCCAATATTAAGAAACAAACCACTCATGTGCAAACACTGAAGCAGTGTTATTGCTCGTTTAAATAAAAGCAGACTCACTAAGAGGTGTTTAACGTCTTTCTATTGCAATCCTATTCATGTTTTCTCGTGCATAAATCCCACTAAATTCAATAAACTTAGTGATAAATAGAAGGCTGCAGCTTAATGCTTTGCTTTTTTCTAAGGACTACAACCTTGTATACATTTACTGGTCCCATCCCACCAGCTGGGCACATTCCCCATCGAGCAGAATGCAACTTTTACTTCTCTTATCCTTTTCATTAAAAACCGCTGTAGACCTGTGTACGACTCATGTTCTTTTCTGGATCCTTTAGTTCCCTCTGTCTCTCCCCCCCCCCAACACACACACACACACAAACACGGGACTAATAAGGCCCATTTCCTTTCAGGAATCAAGAGCTCAATTGCGGCGCGATCTTCCCCAGAATAGATCGGACTGTACCCTTGCAGGTCAATACGGCGGGAACGTAGGCAAGAGAAGATAAGCGCCCGTAGCCCCCTCCCTCCCTCCCCTCGACCCCAAGCAGCAGGATCCGCTAACATCTCGCGATACTCGATACCCTCGCAGTGCCTCCCTCGTCGGTGGGCCTGTGGCCACGCCTCCCTCGCTGCACCTCGGCCGCCATACAGGCATCTTCCTCCTCCCCCTCCACACGGCCGCCTCCGGCCCCTCCGCTGCGCTCCTACTCTCGCTTCCCGCGCCTGCTGCCGCAAAAGCCAGGGTGGATCCCCGCTCCACTCACCACCTAAGCGAGCCTTCCCGTCACCCCCATTTCCTCCACAGAAAAGACCGTCACCTCCCACCCCGTTTTTCCACAGGTCCCGCCCCCTCCTCCTCCATTTTTTCTGCACTCCCATTTACACGAGCCCCTCCTCGGCGCGATTGCTCCCACCAGGTTCTCCTCGTGTACTACATTTTATACAGACCACTGGACAGTGTTCTTGCTTCCCATTCAGACACATTACGAAGAGTACTATGGAAGTTGGCCGAAGCCAGAGGAGGGACTAGAGAAATACAAAGACAATGAATTCCGCCCCCCCACCCCACCAAGCGTACTGCAAGTCTCCGTGTTTCACACCCTCGGGCAATAAGGCCCTTTTTTTCAAACTCCTACTTCAAGTCCTCCCCCGCCTGTTTCCTCACCTTGACCATCCTTGTTGTTGCCCCCCGAGGCGGGCTCGACTTTGATGCACTCCTTGCAGACGGTGTGGAGGCAAGGCAGGAGGCGCGGGTCCCGCTCAGAGCGCAGCCGCTCACGACACACCCCGCATTTCTCCAGCAGGTCGATGCCTTCCACATTGAGGGAACCGGAGGAGGAGGAGCGCTGCTTTTCCCCAGCGGCGCCGCCTCCCCCGCCGCCCGCTTCCGCTGGAGCAGGGGCCGTCGCCGTCGCAGAGGCCGACATTACTGCCGCCGCCACCACCAGAAAGCTAAGCAGTCGCTAGAGCGCAGGCGCGAGCAGGAACGGGGCCTCGTGGGGTTAGAACCGTTGGCGGCCTCGAAGGGGCGCTTCGCCACCTGCTGGGACCTGCAGCCGCCTCTTCGCCCGCACCGCGAATCGGCTCGGGAAAGACAAGGGATGCAGCGCGCGCAGCCAGCCAACGAACGCACGCATACGGAGAGGCCCGACTGGGTCACAGCTCGCTCGGGCTTCGCCGCCCCCTCCCCCTTAAGCTCCGCCCGCTCGGCCAAGTGAATGACGGGAAATTTAGAGGCGGAGAAAAGGGGAGTGAAGTATTTGGAACCTAACATGCGCCTTTCGGTTGGGTAGGAGGCGGGCCTAAGCCTCCTCCTTTCGTCTTCTTTCGTTATCTTCCAAGACGATTTCGCAGCATGACCGGCATTTAAATTAGCCAACTGGCATTTGTCTAGGATTCTCTTCGGGGAGGAGCCGTTCAAATAAATAAATAAATAAACGGGAGGGGGGAATAGACAAGGCTGTCCAATCAAGCACCGCTAGGCGCCTTAATTCATCCAATCCATTTTCTTTGATGGGAGGGGAGCGCAGGGCAGCGGAGCGGGGGTGCGGAAAGGGAATCAATCAAAGTTCGAAAACCCAAACGTCCAGGTTCCGCCCTCTGCCGCCTGAAGGTCTCGGTGGCCGAAATCTTCCAAAAGATCTGAGACTGAAACCATGGTAACCCTGTATTCAGCGTGGGGAGGTAGAGTGTGGCTTTGGATTGATGGGAAAAGAACCAGTAAGAGCCTCACGTTGCGTGGCTACCTGGATGAGATGAGCCAATCGTTTTCGTCCATTTTTCTCGTAGCTGATCTTTTCTTGTGATCCTCCATGTTGGAGCCCGAAAGGCATTAGGCATTAAATGGCTGAAGCAGAGGCTGTTATAAATTGCACGGGTCAGGATACTCCGAAGTAACACCAGTAGGCGCGTACACGTACCCGTACCCGTAGGCCAGTGGAGTCCGGAGCTCATCCACTAGGATAAGGAGTGATACAGCTGCCCCATGGACAGTAATGCAAAGCTGCTTCATAGAACAGTGAGGTGTGAATCCCGCTACAATTTATTTCTTATCTCACCTCATACTGAAGGTTTGGAGCAACTAACACAAATGCTACCTGAAAAAAAATTGGCATCAATACAGTGTGGCACAGTGTATAGTTCACAGCTACAATCCACCTCTGGGATCCAACGGCATTGCTGGAAAGCTTGTACCACGAGATAGTTATTGGTGCCACGAGATAATGTTTTAAAATTAGTATTAGCATAGCTTTCCTAGGAAATTTTTCATCTCATCTATTGTTTATGTGAATTAAGTTTACATCAGTATGTATGTGCCAGTTCAGACAAAAAAGAAGCATGGAGATAGTTTCACCAGTTCTGCAGTTACAGATCTTTTTTCCCAAGCATATTTACCAAAAGCCATGAACATCTTTCTGAAGGCATGCAAAATGTATCTGTTTTAGTTTAGCAGTTCTTTTGGAGGTACACCTGCAGAGGACAGAAGCATCTGTGTCAAAATTTCTTAACAAGGAGGCATCATAGAATGCCATTGTTTCTACATCTTAACTTTAAACCTGGCTAACTTTCTGGAATGTCAGTAAAATAAAGCCAGTGTGGTATAAGGATTTGAGTAGACTAAGGCTCAAACTATCCTGCTTCTCATTTGTCCAATGCGTAGAGCTGTAATATACAAAAATGTGTGCTGCAATATAATTCTTAGTCTTTAAAGCGTCACAACAAACTTTTTTTTTTTTTTTTTTCAAATAAGCAACAGGTAACAGACTCTGGAAATACAAGAAGGCATGTTTGGGATAGCATGGAAAATAGATAAGAATGCTTGAAGTATTTTGCAAACAAAAGCAAGTCTTGTTTTCCCTGAGATATTCATCCCATTGAAACCTTGAGGAATGGCCATGCTCACTGTGGATGATTTCTACCCCTTGGGAAAAGGAGCTACTTTGTTGATGTTGAAGTAGCTCCATTTCCCAAGTCCCCTTCACTTATTTTTAATGGTGTGATCATCTAAATCCAGCCTGTTTCATTGCCACATTACTCCACCTTACAAGCCTATTGGAAAATTCCACAGCTGGCAGTGGAGATGGCTTTTAAAAGAGGAACACATTGAATTTTGGGCAAAACATAATAGGTTCCTTTGTTTCCTTAAGCACAGATCACCTATGGGGCATCTGGAGTATTTGGATGTTAATATACTGAAGCACAGCAATTAGGAACAACTGATCAGGTTGTGCTATTTCATTCTCCATAGGGGCTCAGTGCTCTTGCTCTGAGTACTCTACTATTAACTATCTGTGAAATATATAAGTTTCCTGCTAAAATATCAGAGCCAAAATGAACAAAAGAGCACATACTTCCCTTTCAGATTTCATACAGCTGGTATGCATTTAATGAAATGGACTGGGGTCCAGCAAAGCTGCTTCTTCCATACAACATGTATTAGTGTTCAAGGTGTCACAAAACTTTCTGTTTGTGCTACAACAGACTAATATAGCTACTCCTCTGGATGCTGTTGGTTGTTGTTACATGGCACCAAGTCTTCTTCAGTTTACAGCAACCATATGAATGACTGCTCTCTAAAATGTCCTGTCACTAACAGCTCAGCTCAGCTCTTGTAAATTCAAGGTTGTGGCTTCCTGTATGCAATATATCTCATAGTCAATCTTCCTCTTCTTCTTCTCCCTTCAACTTTCCCTTGCATTATTGTCTTTTCCAGTGAGTTTCGCCTTCTCATGATGTACCCAAAGTATGACAGCTTCAGTTTTGTCATTTTACTTACAGGGAAAGTTCTAGCTTGATTTGTTCTAGGACTCACTTGTCCAGCTTTCTCAGTCCATAGTATTGAGAAAGCTCGACTAAAGCACCCTGTTCCTTATTGTAAGTCGTCCTGAGACATTAGTTGTGGGCAGGGTAGAAAAGTTTTTAATAAATAAATTTTAAATAAATAAATGTACATATCAGTTTTCTTCCTGTCAGCTTTTTCACTCTCCACTCTACACCCATACATAAAGAGCAGGAATACCATAGTATGGATGATCTTGGCCTTGGTCTTGTCAGGACAAAAGAGTGAAAGCTCTGCCATAAATGGCTGCAGAAAGCCTGAAACTGTAAGAAAAGCTTTAGACTTCTTAAGGTTGTATCCTGATCTCATCAGGAAACCATGTTGCAAGTCTTGTTCCTCACATTAGATATGCTAACGGACACTTCTTCCTTTTGTTCTCCCTGGTCTTAATCCGTTCAGCCACATTGTTTCCACTCTCATATGCCACACTCTCATATGCCTACCTGAGCCCCCACCCTCCTTCAAACAGAATCCATTTCTGTAGGCTGAGCTGCCTACATGCTGCATGTATTTCCTTTAGATTTGCATAAACTGTAATGTTCCTTAGATTGTACATTCCCAGCATACCTGCCTTCACTGTTTCTTAACCGTCTCCAGTGAAACATTCTTACAGGTAATTATCTTTTCCAGTTTTTCATTGCTGTCCTTCCAAGTCACATGTAACTTCTTTCACAATTTTAATATCTTCATTGTTGACCTTAAAGTTGTACAATTCTTCTGTAGTAATAATTTTGGTTTTCTTAATATTCAGCTTCAGTCTTGCTTTTGTGCTTTCTTTGAGTCTCATCAAGAGTTGTTTCAATTCACTGCTGCTTTCTTCCAGTAATATGATACTATCTGTATATCTTAAATTATTGATGTTATTTTCTGCCACTTTTCACTCCTTCCTGTGTTCCTAATGCAGCTTTCTATATATGTTCTGCATACAGATTGAATAGGTAGAGAGATAAGATACAGCCTTGTCTGGTGCCTTTATCTATAGGAAACCATTCTGTTTCTCCAGATATTGCCCTAACATTTGCTTCTTGTCAATGGTACAGGTTACAGCATCAAGACAATCAAATGTTGACACACATCTCTTTCTTTCAGAACCATCCATAGCTTCTCGTGATCCACAAATGCAAAGGCTTTGCTGTAGTCTATCCAGCACAAACCAGTCTTCTAAAATTCTTAGGTGTGCTCCAGTAGCCAACCTATATTTGTAATATAATCTTGAGTGCCTCTTTCTTTTGGAATCAGGCATTTCTCACTCCATAAGGGTAATATTCTTATTACTCCATACTCCACAAGGGCAACATCTGGAGGGAGCATCACTTTGCTTCGCATG
Source organism: Varanus komodoensis (assembly GCF_004798865.1). Taxonomy (NCBI): domain Eukaryota; kingdom Metazoa; phylum Chordata; class Lepidosauria; order Squamata; family Varanidae; genus Varanus; species Varanus komodoensis. Next base: position 7,357,606 of record NW_025336011.1, on the reverse strand, counting down.
GGAAGTTAATGCAATGGTCCTATAGTTGCAGCACTCTTTAGATCTCCTTTCCTGGAGACTAGAGCTATATTACTGCCAAGTGCTTTCAGAGCAGCTTTCAGGTCACTTTCTAACATTGCTGGTTCTTCTTCATAGGATTCCTCTTGGAATCAAAGTATATCATCCTTTTATCTCATCTGTATAGTTTCTGCCTTCCGTTTTATCTTTATCTTGATTATTTTATCTATTATCTTCCCCTGTTGGGCTTTCAGCATTTCTAATCTAAGTTTGAATTACCCTTTGATTTCTTGGATCTTCTTGTTGCTCTCTTCTATAACTTTACACTGCCTATTGTAATAATACTTTTTGTCTCTTTGTGATAGTTGATTCTGACCCTATTTCTGTCACCTTTTGTTTTTACTTCTTTCCTGTTTTTAGCAATTGTGAGAGTTTCTCTCCTCATCCATCTAGGCCTTTTCTTTCTTTTTGCTACAGGAATTGTTTTTTGTTTGTTTGTTTGTTTGTTTGCATTCTCCCCTAACAATGTTTCTGGCTTCAGTCCACTGTTCTTCTTGTTCACAGTCAATTGAGTACACTAATACAAATCTGTTCTTTATATTGGCTTTACATTCCTTAGGAATGTTATTTAAGTTGTATCTTGGCACTATGTTTCTGTTAGCAGTCTTTCTCAGCTTGATTCTGATGTTTGTTTGTTTGATTTATATCCATCTTTTTTCTTACAAAGTACTCAAAGCAGTTTATATAATTCCCCTCCTTCTCCTACCTTATCCCCACAACAACAATCCTCTGAGGTAGGTTGGGATGAGAATGTGTGACTGACCCAAAGTCACCCAGTTGGTTCCATGGCAAAGCAGGGACTCAAACCCGGATTGCCCACGTTCCAGTCCTGTACTCTTAACCACTTCAGCACACTGGTTCTCGACATATTTGGTGTTAATTGCCACAATCTGTTCCCAGTCTTGTTTGAGCAGCAAAAATGCAGGTTCTTCATATCTTATTTCCAGTTATGTAATCTATTTGATTTCTAGATTGACTGTCTAGTGATGCCCATTTGTACAGTTGTCCACCCAGATGCCTGAATGTATTTAAAATAAACAGATTGCTGGCTTCACAGAACTCTATAAGTTATTCTCCTGCTTCTCCTATTTTTTTCTGAGAGTAAACCTCTTCCTAACCCTAACCTACATTAACATCATGAGGGAAACTGAAAGTATCAGAGAAGCCAAGAACAAGGCCACCAGGAGGTCAGGCTCTCTCACTAATCTGGTCTCCTAGCAGCATCACTCAAGGCAGAATGCAGAAGATGAGACACCAGGCAAAGATGCATCCACCTTCTAAAGGACTAATGGTCAAATTAGCAGAACTGAATCAATATCTCTAATGGTGATGGGGGTGGAGAAACTCCTGGGCAGCAGTGGTAGCTGAAGGTTGGCACTTGCAGAGAATTTTCCTGAATACAAGTGATGCTCAAGTAGCACTATGTAAAAGAAGGCAATGGTAAACCACTTGTGAATATTTCTGACCTTGAAAACTGTATAATGAGTAATCCAAAATGAAAGAAGAGATAGTGCCAGAAGATGAGACTCCCAGGTCAGAAAGCACCCAATCAATCATTAGCAATGAGGAAAGTACAAATATGGATAGTGCTGTTGCTAATGGCGCTACTAGAGCAAAACCAAAAGGAAGTCTAGTGACTGACATGGACAGAGTAGAAAGGAATGTCTGATGCTGCACAGCATATCCAGTTGGAACATGGAATGTGAGCAAGCATCAATCAAGACAAAGTGAAAGCTGGAAAGCAAGACATGGCATAATTAAACTTTTCAGTACTTGATGTGAGCAAACTGAAGTGGAATAGAATGGGCATTTTCCATCAGAAAAATATGTGCTACTCTGGAAATGACAAACTCAAGTAATGGAATAGCTGTGATACAAAGGCAAGAGGCAACACAGGCTGTTAGAGGCTATAATGCAAAAAGTTTGTTCAACCTGTACACAGAACAGATAAGGAAAGCCCTGGATTCGGATCAGAGGGAGGAGTGAAAATTGGGAGCAGTTTCATCAATAATTTAAAATATGCATATGATACATATTACCAACAAAAAACAGAAATGAATTGAAATCACTCCTGAAGAAAGTGCAAAAGCAGGACTGCAGCTGAATATTAACTAAAATCATGATTACAGAAAAATTACACCATTAAGGTCAACAATGAAGAAACTGAAATTGTTAAAAAAAAATTGAATACCTTGCCTCAATCAAAGATAGAGTGCAGCCAAGAAATCAGAAGAAGTCCATGACTTGGAAAAGCAGCAAAATAAAGAAACTGGCAAAGAACATCAAGTGTAGGGGTGCTTCATTGGAGATTTAAGGCCAAGATCATCCACACTATTGTATTCCCAATCACTATGCATGGTTATAATAGTGAAGATTTGAAGTGAAGAGGGAAATTGTGCTTTCAAAGGGTGGTGCTGTAGGAGACTTTTGCCAACATTCTGGATTGAGTGAAAGACAAACAAGTGGGTCCAAGCTCAAATCAAGTGAGAACTTTCCCTGGGAACAAAAAGGACAAAACTGAGGCTGTTATACGTTGAGCACATTATAGAAAGCAAAAGGAAAAGACAATAATGCTAGGGAAAGCTGAAGGCAGAAGAAGAGAAAAACCAAATATGAAATTCATTGATTGCATAAAACGGCCTTCCCCAACCTGGTGGCCTTCAGAAGCATTTGGACTGTAACTCCCAGAATTTCCATCCAGCAGGGCCATTTACTGGGAATTCGGGGTGTTGTAGTCCAAACATGCCTAGAAGGCATAAGGTTGGGGAAAGCCGGCATAAAGGAAACCATAGCCCTGAGTTTCTAAAAGCTGAACAGGGCAGTCAGTGACTGGACCTTTTGGAGAGTATTCATTCATAAGGCCACCATTAATCAGAGATCACTAATCAGCATATAAAGTAAATACAGAACTTAGAACCTGTTAGGAAAGGGAAGCACCACCCAACCCCTCTTATCTCCCCGTCCCATGGTTATGGGTCTACCCTCTGATAGTTAAATCTTTTGCACCTCATATGAGATGTTATATTGTAGGTACATGGAGTAATCAGTCGACTGGAGCACTTTGCTTTAAGGAAAGGCTACAATATTGGGGGCTTTACATTTCATTTTAAAAGCAAAACAGGAAAGCTTTCAAACTTTTATATTGCACCTTAGGCTAAATGTTTGTTTGTTTATTGTTTTGAATCCCCAGAGAGCTTCTGCTACTGGGCATTTTAGAAATGTAATAAATACATAAATAAATGATAGAAATGTATTTAAAAATTAAGATAGGATGGAGAAAGGGTTTTTTTTTCCCCTCTTGCATTGTAACATAACTTAGTGTCATTCAATGATTGATAAGAGGTTCCAGACAGACAAGATGGATGCCCAGTAGCTTAGATGGCTTTAAAAGAAAATAGATACATTTGGGGGAGGATAGGACTATCAGCGGCTGCTAAATGGAACATCCATGTTCAAACACAGGGGGCCCTAAGTAGATCTTAAGTCATTTTGGAGTTCAGCTCCCAGCATTCCTGGTCATTAGCCTTGATGACAGGTGCTTCTGGGAACTGAACTCCAAAATGTCTGGACATGGTACTTTCTGCCTACCCGTGCAGTGTGCCATGAGATACCAGTTTTAGAATGAAAGAGGCCTATTGCCCTTATTCCCTGCTTGTGGGATTTCTTTAGCATCTAACTGGCCATTGTGAAATAGGGTGCTGGATATGACTGACTACAGGTGTGATCCGGGGCAGCTTTTGTTAATGTCCCTAAGTCTGCAGTCCTTTACACGCTTACCTGGGTCTGAGCCCTGTTGAACAGTGAGAGACTTACTTCTGAAAAACGTATGATTTCACTGAAAGAGTCGCCAAAAGACCGAGCTACAAATCTGGAGCATGATTAAAAGCACATTAGCAGCAGCAGCGTCGCATCCCGCGTCCGTGCAAACGCCGGTGGGAGCCTAGGCGCCTTCTCTTTCTTACGCGCGCGCGCGCTGCTTAGGCGGCTTTCCTTCCCTTTCGTTCCCGTGAAATGTTGGCAGGAAGAGGGTTAAAACCATCGGGCTGGAGCAGTCGTGCCGAAGTGGAGGCGGGGGACAGGATGCACGACGGGGTCCTTTCCTGTGCATGAACCCGCCACTGCCCACACACACGCACGGAAAGGGTGGCTTTTCCCTCTCAGGCCCGAGGTTGGAGTGCGCCTGCCACAGGCGCGCGACCCCCTTTGGATCCTTGCGTCGGGGCTGCATCGGTGAGAGCACCCAAGACGGATGTAGGGTGGAATCCAATATATGGGGCAGGGAAGGGCAGGGAGTTTGCATGAAAACACCCATTTAGGAGCAGATGCCAATGAAGGACAATCCTACCCACCCCGCCGTCGCCTTTTTGCTCCCTACCCCAGATCAGTTTAAAACTGGGAGCTTTTCCCTCTCTTCTGTCCTCCCCTTTGTCTGTTTTTCTTCCTTCCCCTTCGTACCTTCCCTTTCTGCCGCAGAATAGGGCCCAGCCTTGGGCGGGATTTTGAATACGACTTTATTGTCCTTTACTCCATTTCGTCTTACGACTGCAGCTGTGATTTAGAACGTGTAAATGCGCAAAGGCTGCATGGATCAGACTGTCTAATGTTGTATTTGTGAGAGGTTACAGGAATGCGTGATTGCTTCTCTTAAAACCAATAGTGGGTTGTATCCAATGTTCGCAGTAGATCCATTAGAACAGAGCCACTGAAATGGAGGAGACTTAAGTTAGGCTAAGCTTGGATGCACTCGAGAAGGAGCTCCGTGGCAGAGGATCCAAGTTCATCACCTGGATTCCTGGAGAGCCACTGCCTGTCAGTTTGGACAAGGCTGGTCTAAATGGCCCGATTCAGTATCGCATTGCTTTGAATATTCCTCATTTATTGGATAACACATATACTTAACATGCACACAAACACATGCACACCATGTATAACTTAAACTGAGGATTCGTTGTGGCAAGGGTGGATGCTTGTGCAACAGGCCAGACTGCTGCTTCATCTAGTTTAGTGTTACCTATTCTGGATGGCAGCAGTGCTTCAGTTTCTCAGGCAAAGGTCCTGTTCATCATTTCATCTGTTAAAATAGAGAAGCCAGGGGTTACCTGTGGTCACCACAGTGATGATACTACAGAAATAGTTAAAGGATTTTAAGCTCTAGCAGTTGCTAGGCACTGTAAAGAACAGGGTGACATAATTCAGCCCAGAAAGAATGTGGCCTATATTTGATGGGCGAGAGAGGAAGAAATTAACAAATGCTTGATGACTGGAGCAGAAGAAGGAGCTGGTGCAGGTGCTGGTAAAAAGAGGCTGTTGTGGTTCAGAAAGGCTTGGCTGAAAAAGATGTCTTTCAAAATTTTGTAAGAAGAGGGATTTTACTCTGAGAGAGAGGGATGCTATGGCAGACCAGGGATCTGAGGAAAAGAGAAAAGAGCTTGAGGAATATTCAGTCCTTTTAGAATCATAGAATGCTAGAGTTGGAAGGGGCCAAGAGGACCACTGGGTCCAACCCTCTTATCATTCCTGGTCAATTTAGGATTATGAGGTAAGTCTCATTCAGTTCAGAAGAGAATAGTTTGAGTAAACACGCATAACTGATTCAAAGCACCTTCCCTGTTAATTTTCCTCTGCACTGTTCAAGGAATAAACATAATGTCCCTACATGTACCTATGTTCCTGGTGTTTCCAACATGGCAACCCTGGGAACCAGTGTGCCCATGGACATCTCTCATGGCACACGCAAGTCTCCCTGCCTCTCCTGATTTTTATTTTATCTTTAAATATTTTTTTAAATTCATAATTCATCATTTTAAAAAAATATTCTTTTTTTACTGGGAGGCTGGCATGCTACAAAGAGCTGCCTTGGAACAACATATATCTGAGTTCAAAAGACTAGTTTTGTATTTTGGAGCTTAGTTTCCATCTCTGCCTTATATGTAAATTGTTTGGCAAATTACTTTTATCTTAGTCTTACAATTTTCTTAGTACTAGTTCTCTTTATCCTTACTAGCTTAATAATAGTAACTCTCATGGCAAACATTTTGGAGTGTCTGGGACACTAAAAATTACAAATATTCTTATCAACTCAAAAAGCTTGGGTTTGCAGCTCTATGGAAAGAATATGCTATAGTGATAGTGATCTGATGCACTGGATACCCCTTAAATAAGGGATATCAGACACACCCATTCTCTGCTAAGGCTTAAAACTTATATTTCCAAAATCCTGGGATGTACATTCACAGGTACAATACAAGAGTTTGATAGGGAACCAGTCCAACAGACATTTCAGGCATCCTCCTCTCTCTATAGTCTTAGAAAATTACAGCTTAAGAAAACAAAAAATGATTTCACACATTGATTTAAACCATGTATATATTTAACTGCAGGTGTCTAATCTTGATCAAGGGACTTTTAGATACGTGGTCAAGTTACCAATCCTTGAAAGAGCAACTGAGATTCTCAGATCTTTAATTTTGTAGTTCCATGACAATTTAGTTCTCCCTCTCTTTCCTGCTTCATGTGTGCACGCACACACACATGCAGAAAGGGGGAAAAGTCCCGAGTTAGTACAATAAAACTGCATATATATAACCTACAACATTTCCAAGAGGAAAAAATTACAATAAAAAAGAAAAAGTTGTTACATTTGCTTTATAGTTCTGCTCCAAAATAACATGAAAATGTTTTACAAAGGTGTACTGTCAATTGCTTACCTTTTCTGAATAATATCCATGTTAGTCTACTGTAACAATATCAATAAAGGTTCTTGTAGCATCTTCGAGACTTAGCAAACTTATTTTGGCATAAGTTTTATTTACTAGAGCCTAGTCCATGTTTCTAATGAAGTGAGCTATTGTCTGTGAAAGCTTACACCTGACTAAATTTGTAAGATGCCACAAATTTTTTGCTTCTCTTAGCACAGGGGTCAGCAACCTTTAACACTCAGAGCCATTTGGACCCATTTCCCACACAAAAGAAAACACCAGGAGATGCAAAACCCTTTTGACATCTAAAATGAAGATAACACTGCATATATGGTTTTTTTACCTTAATGCTGTGTATATCTTCATTATGATTTAGCTGCAGCTCTTGTTCAGTCACTAAAACCTGTTATTTTTAATCTTACATTATAAACTAGTAGGACTCCTTTCATATATTTTGAATAGAACAGCTTCCTGCAGAGTCAAAGTCAGTGCTAAAGGACTGCATGCATTGAACAGCAAACCCCATAAGTGCGGCAGCAGTAAAAGCAAATGAATCTACCCATGTATCATTAAACGTTTGGTTTTCTTCAGAAACTTTTCTTCGATTTATCCATGGTTGGCCTACGGGGGGGTGTGGGGGGGGAGCTCAGTAAATCTTCCCTGGTCTGCAGATCAGCACCAGAGATACAGGTATGTTTAGTGTCTGATTAGCAGATGCAACAGTCAAGTGCTGTGAATTGTGACAGGTCCCAAGCACAGCTTTTAACATTCAGAGGAAGGAGATTACACTGGGACAAAGAGAATCTTTTCAGCAGGGTTTGAGTAACATGAGAGCATGCAGGAAGCTTTTTCCACTCTTTCCCTGCAATGTCGCAATTTACTTCACCTACTAGCGCAGAGTTCCTGAGTGGATGCCTCATCATCACCTATTGGTATTTTGTAACTGGGAGCCTCTGTCACAGATGGGCGGCTGTGCTGGGGATTTTGGGCAACGGAGCCGCCCCAGAGGGATTCAAGAGCCACATGTGGCTCCAGAGCTGCAGGTTGCTGACCCCTGTCTTAGCACATGTTAAAATGTTGATTGAATCATTCTAGTAACATGTCATGTAATCAATATCCATTCTTTCATGAAAGGGGTTTTTTCTTACAAAGAGTCCATATAGGAATTGAGCAGTATCCTATTCAACACTGCCACTAGCAGTGTTGTGACAGCATGAACAGCCTCTGGCACAATGCCAGAACTATTTGTTGATTCCCCAGTTTTTCTAGGGAAACCTGGCAGACCACTAAATGTTACTGACTTTTGCTAGACGTAGCTCATGCTAGTGCAATGTTATTTGCATTAGCAGTACTATTAAATAAAAATGAAATACTGCCCACCGTAATAAGCAATTTTGGTATCAGAAGACATTGCCCAATGCAATGACGGCTTTTGTGGGTTGCATCTTCATTAGCCATTCTTTGAGCCCATGTGCAGCGCTTTCTGCCCACTTCCCATCAGAGAAAAGAGACTATCTGTACAATCCTGTCTACATATTTACCCAGAGGTAAAGCTCACTGCATTCAACAGGACTTTCCCTCAGGAAGTAACATAGGATTGCAAGCTGTATTGCAGCTGAAAGGCAAAAAAGACTGAACTTCCCCTTCCAACATCCCTGATTATATCATAGTGTTGTGTAAATGTTAAAGTATGTTGATTTAGGAGCCAATCTTGGCAGAACAGTGAAGAATATGTATAATAAATTATGAATTCTTTAACAAAATAAGCAAACCAAAAACTGACCAACTTTGATCCAGGCTGAGCTTTGAGTATATTTGTTGAAATCAGGAGGACAAGTTGGTCATTACTAAAGTTCAGTCAGAGAAAATTAGATTCTAAAGATACAATATGCAGTAGAAGAATGCTAGCATGTTAGAACTTGGTAATAGCTGTGATAAAATTTGATTGATTGATTGATTGATTGATTGACTGTCCATGATTCTTTTAACAAATACCTGAAACAGTATTACAACTTGGTGTTTGTATGCTGGGTTGTGCATGTGATAGGGTGAAGGGAAGACATCAAGAGAATGTATTCTTCAACTTAATTGAGCCACATTATTGATCAATGCTGCTGCTTCACTAGCAAAAGCAAATGTAAGCATATTAAGGAACAGCAGCATAACTGGAAACTAGTTGTGCTTCTGGGAGAGGACGTGGCAATGGAACCCACAGAAGGGGCCTCTGCTGGAACCTTGTCCCATTCCAGAAGCACTAATAGGGGCTAGTTTTTGGGGTTGCACTAGCCCCGGTTGCAATAGGGTTTATTTCTGCTAGTACAATGCCTTTTGAGCCTTAAGACTGCCAACATTGGATACTACTCATTATTTCCTTTTCACCTCAAAGTTCAGCTTTGACAGCAATTCATTGCCTGTTCTTCCTTTTTCCTTCCTCCCTTCCTTCCATTTTTGGTCTGTAGGTGATGAAAGCAAAGAAAGCACTGCCAGTCCTGTGCCTTCAGAGAAGTTGCTGAGACAAGGCTAAGAAGGAAACAAAAGAACCACAAAATCCAAGTAGTTAACTCAGGACCAGTGGTCACAGGTTCAGCCTGTGGGGGAAACCTTGAGATCGGTCGCGCTCTGTGTACTGGAGGCAGAGTGAGGGAGAAACCTCCTTAACCACTGCAAACCAGGCCAGGGTTTGTCAAAGCGGGTGCATACGTTTTGCACAAGAACCTTCTGAAGACCAGCAGCCATGGGGGAGAAGTCCCACACATGCCCCTACTGTGGGAAGGGCTTCCGACGCAACTCTCATCTCACCCGACACCTTGCAACCCACTCAGGACTCCAGCGCCCCTTGGGGGGGAAGCGCCTCGGGCAGCAGGTCCCAGAGGAAGACCGCCCGTACAGCTGCAACTACTGCGGGAAGACGTTTGCCCGCAGTGCTCACCTGGCACGGCACCAGGAGACCCACTCGGGGGAGCGGCCCTACAAGTGCACCTACTGTGGGAAGGCCTTTGGGCGCAACTCGCACCTGACCCGGCATCACAGCACGCACACCGGCGAGCGCCCCTATGAGTGTGGGGTGTGTGGCAAAGCCTTCACCCGCAGCGCCCACGTCACCCGCCACCAGGGCACGCACACCGGGGAGCGGCCATTCCGGTGCACGCACTGTGGCAAGCGCTTCACCCGCAGCGCACACCTGCAGCGCCACCAGGGCATCCACAGTGGAGACAAGCCCTTCTCCTGCCGTGACTGTGGGAAGGGCTTCACTCGTAACGCCCACCTGGAGCGCCACCGTGCCACACATTCAGGCGAGAAGCCCTTCAAATGTGCCAGTTGTGGAAAGGGGTTTGGGGCTGCCTCCCACCTCGTAAGACACCAGAGAACCCATAAGGTTTAACTGGCTAGGACTGCTCCTCTGTCCTTCCAGACTGGGATCAGCATTGGCCAGTACAGAGTGCTTGGACACAGTTACATCTTTAGAAGGATGGCTATTTTTTTCACTTCTTTCCTCCATTCTTAATCGAATGTGACATACTCAGCAGTGTTTATACATGGCCTGAAGAGAAAATGAAATAATGTGAAATTCTGCCACTCAGTTCAGCTCTGCAGGTCTAGTGAAGACCATTTTAGATGCTGGAACTGCAACTATTTCTTTTTTTCCAAATGGGAAGAGAGGTATCAAATTTGCCTGACACCATCTGCTTTCATGTGTTTCTTCAGTATCTCAGATGCGGGCAGCTTTTAAATTCTGGCTTTGGTATCCAGAAAAATGGCACGCTTATCAAAAATAAATAACTCATGGGGAAATGCATGGAAGACTCTGTGAGAGGTGTTTGAAGTCCGCTTCTTTCACCTCCATTATTAGTGGGGACCATGTTGTAAATTTGCCAGACTGCAGAAGCAAAAGGATCTGTCTGGGCTGATTCACTAGGAATGAATTTCAGATAACTCTTCCCTCCACTTTCAGTTCTGAGTTCCTTTGGCCAAGTGAATCTTGGTTATATAGTATTTGACATCTTCCTGTAGGGCCCAGGAAGAATAGTGAAAGAACATAGGAGCACTGCGCCTGCCTTGTGAACACTTCAGTATCCCATCACAGGAAAAGGCTGCCTTCTTGTTTCTGAAACTGACTCCTGTAACTTGTCCTCTAGCCCATCCAGTATCTGTGGCTTGCTTTACAGTCACCCTGCTACAAGTGTGGCCGCCAACAAAAAGCTGGAGAGAGAGAAGTACTCCACTGTTCCAGCCAGCCATGCCCTCTTCTGAGAGACTGTTCTGCCCTGGTTTTTTGCATCTTTCTCATTAGGCACTTGGCATCCCAAAGCCACTGAGTATGTGCTGTGGTCATTGGGCTTTTTAGGGCATAGAGGGGTTGTCCCCCTTAGCTTTTTATTCCTGAGTAATGTTTCTGCTTTGGAAAATCTTGGGATTCCCCAAGCATAATGGCATCTTCCTCTTATTTCTCAGTAGTCCCAATTCAGCTCTGCGGCTGTTATAACTCGGCACCGGAGTTTGCTATCAGCAGAGGTAGGGATAGTCAGCCTACAACTTTACCAAAGGTTTTAGATTGCAGCTCTCACAATCCCCAACCACTGGCTATGCTGGCTGAGGATTGTGGGTGTTGCAGACCCCAACATCTGGCAGGCACCAGGTTTACTGCTCTTAATCTAAATGATCTCTTATTCTCAACAGCTGTGTGACATATCAACCTATTTGCAGGTGGGCAACTGGAAGGCAGTCTAGGCCCTGGGGTACACATAAGCTACCTGTATGCAGTTTTGTGTCTCCCAAACACTTTACCTCTTCAATGAATCCCAACTTCTTTCCTTTCACAAAACTAGTATCCTATATTTACATGCTTCCCAGCATAATGCCAGTGTGGTCTAGAAAAAAAAAAAGTTAGACCTAAAGTTAGTGTTTTTATTATTTTTAGGAATCTAAAGTTAGGCCTCTTACATATTTTTGAATAAGGTGGAGGGAGTTAGTCACTGGCTGCAACACAGAACAGCACATTTTCTTCTGCAAGAGAAATTTATGAGGACAGTGGGAGACTCTTTACTATAAACTGTCAGAGCTGTAATTTGGAGATCCTGCTGTGTGAAGCATGCCAGAAGCAGCGACAGTGCACAGAAACTTAGCTGGAGTCCCTGAAACACTCAGACCTGTGCCCCATGGAAGTACTGTCTCTTGCTCCCTCCAAACGATTTATCCCAGCAGCTCATTGCTTGTGGCTCTAACTAATCTGATTTGCTTCCAGTTTTGTGGCTGTTTAAGGCTGTGGCCATTCTTGATCCTTCAGAGGCACCGACCACATGAGGGCGCGATCGTGTTCTTAGATCAAGGCCCCATGCAGTGCAGATGCCACAGCATGGCATTTGGCCTTGGCAGCAGCTGTGGGCACACTTTAATATGTTGTCAGTATTGTTTTTCATTTCGCGTCTTTGAACTCAGAGAAATGAAACTACACAGAAAGACTACAACAGTAGAACTAAGATTTCATGGAAGGTTTGAATTTCAAAAGAAAGAACAAAAGAAATGGAAACTTGTTAGGTGGGAAAAATGTTTGCCAAGGACTAACTGCAAGTTGCAGAACTAACCCTCCCCTCCGTTGGTACAGTAAGAGGAAAAGTATAACAATTTTGCCAGTTTGCTAAACAACAGGTTTATTGTTTTCTTTTTTCTTTTCCCTTTATTTTTTGTTAAGCCTAAGTGGGAGCAGCCTGGAAGATACAGCCAGCCATTCTTCTCTCTGTGTTTTTTCTGAACGCTTTCTAGTTACAGAATGGAGGAACTGGTTCTTATATATCAGAGGTCCATCTTGGTGTAGCACAACAAAATTCAGAGAGCAGTTGAAAGTGCCACCAAGAACAATGGGTCAAGAATGCAGCTGCTTTCATGCTTTTGTATAACCTCAACATACTGTCTTTCTCTACATGTGTGTACACTGTTTTTTGCCAGCAATGAGAGCATGGCAATAAGAATCCTTCTGCTTCCTATGAATTTTAAACAGCCCTAAGCTTTTGTTCATAGAATTGCTAGAATGGTGTAGAAAAACTGAAGCTGTGAATCCTGACTCCCATTTGTACAGTATTCTGTGTAGTAAAGACTTGTGATAGTTGGCTTTTTTTGTATAGCATTCCCAAGACCCAGCAAATGTTGGAACCCTATTTGGGATTTTGATTCTTATACTAAATGGCCACTGCAGCCTTTTAATTGCCATGGGGTCAGCTTCACTAGCCTGATGCCCAGATGTGTTAGGACCACAACTCCCATCATTCCCAGCTAGTTTCAGTCCCAACACATCTGGAGGCTTTAAACTGGAAAAGGCTGCCTCCCAGGTCAGGTTTTGCCTTTGTGGGTAGGGAAAACCCTTGTAAAGTTGGTACCACCTTTGTGTGTGAGATTTGGGCTGATGACCATTCTTCCCTTTGGTGGCTGTTTGGTGTTCCTTCCCATAAGGCTGAAGTTGAATCCTCATGATTAGAAGGAGGGGCAAACGTCCGGTATGTATGCCTTGGAGCAGGAGGCAGAGTTTCTGGTCTGCTCCCTCCAACATCCATCATAAGACTTCATTTCTATTAGAGAGTGCTGATTTTTCTTACCTGCTCTACCCTAGGCTGCTGTAGCAATGTCTCTTGCTCTCTATCAAGGAGCTTCCAGACAGTGGAAAGAAGGTATTTTTTAGGAAGATGTGGTCAGGCCTTCAGTCTGAACATCAAGGCTTCAGTCTGAACTGCTTTTCTGCTAAACCCCTCTCCCTGAAACCAGCCAGAGAGCCCCCTCCCCTAGCAAAAAAGTTAGAGGTGAGCATGTGAACCCTCTGAAACGGCAGTAGCTGACTTCAGCAGGAAGGTATTCCATGTCAAGTCAGCGCTAGCCCACCAAAGTGAAAAAGAGTAGTTTCTGCAAAAGCATTGGCAGTTCAGAGAGTGCAGAAGAGGAATACTGCACTGCTGTTGGTAAGCTTATCTGAAAATGTGCAGAGCATAAGAGGGCCACACTTGCCCTTCAGAAGCAAAAAGGGGCCACAGTTCTGACATAGTCTTGGAGAGTGGAAGATGGTGATGGCACAAAAGGCTCTCTGAACAGAGAAGCAGCCTGTCTGGGCCCTGATTGTGATCCTGCAATTCTGTACGCAGACATTCAAGGCTCAGAGAGTGGAGAACTGGTGAGTTTTCCTTCATGCTGACCTCAATTGTCTGATTGCAGAAGGACTGAGAGGGGAGGAATATTGCTGGTTTCATGCAAGTAGGGATGGGGAGCCTATGGCCCTCCCAACATTGGACTGTAGCTCCCATCAGCCCCATTCAGCATAACTAATGGTAGGGGGTGATGGAATTCATGATCCAACAACATGGAACATGGAGGGCCACATGTTTCCTATTTCTGGTCTAAAGAAAAAGGACATCCTGTGCTTGATTGGTCATTTTGTTAGGTATTTTGCATGCACATATAGTGTGTCTGTTTCATACATGTACAGTAGCATAACTGCTAAAATATTTTTGAGGAAACACTAGGTGGTCTCATTCCCAATGTTAGGAGTGTAATTCAAGGAAAAGGATGCAAAAGGCCAGTAGATGAATAGAGATAAGATCGCCTAGAAGACCAGAGAAATCTCCAGAGTGGGGTGTTATCTCCTCTTCCCCGCGACTTTTATTTCTGATTTGTCCAACTGAAATATTGGAAATGTTGAGGATCAATGAAAAAGAACCCATCCTGTATTTTTTTTTCCCTTTTGGAATAAGTGAAATGCGTTTAAGAGGAGGTTTTGCTCAAAATGTGTAATTTGATTTTTTTTAATGTAAGACAATCAACAGTACTAGAGAATGGTAATTCCTGTGTATACTTCAAACATAAAACATTGATGTCATAGGTGTATTTTTGCTATGAAGGTGCTGCCATCTTTATGAGAAAAGCATCAAAGCCTTCCATGGCTTGTGGATTGTTGATTGCCATCTGCAAGCTTTTGATCTAGCTTGGAGACAGTCATTACACGCAAGTATTCTGCATCCATTGCCCTTCTTACCTGACACAGACACCCGCTACAAAGCTAAAGGCTCAATCCAATGCACGTTTAGAGAGAAAAAGGACTCCAGCTTCTTGCATGCTTGGGAGTCGTAGACTTTTCCCCCTGTCTAAATATGCATAGGATTGCACTTAAAGGCGTTTTCAGTTTTGAGGTGATCGCCCTCAACGCTTACTTGGGAGCGCACTCCAGAAAGTAGTGGATCTGTTGGGTTGCTCTGTAAATTTCATAAATTTGCCAAATAGTACAATTTGATATGCTTAGTTAGAAATTCATGATTCTTACGTTGTTAAAGCAGTAAAGTAAGTTTTAAGTATAATTAAGTGCAGAAAATATTTCCATGTTTTCATGTTTTTTCTTCTGAACAGAAATAGGTCTTTTCTCCCATGGCTTCAAATTGTTACAAGAGTTTAACATTGATTGTACTGCACCCATCATGTCGTTTTGCTATATCTGGCCTGTGACTTTACTAATACAAAACCAGTGAGGAAAAACCTACATACTAAAAATGAAAAACCTTTATTTTAAATCTTTAAAAGACTGTATATAGATTAAAATTTCCAGAATTGGAGGCAATATTGTAAAACTTACAACTGGTGGTAGCACATCTCTTTTTTAATGTTTAGTGAAATGAGAGACACCAATTTCTGCAGTTGTACTTTAGATGGTGTCTGGGAAAAACCAGAAATTGACCCCCAGTGGTTTTACAATAGCTACATGTATGTCTGCCTTGGACACCTCTTCAACAGTAGTCCTGTTCAGGTGTTCTAATCTTTCCTTGGAGCATCCACCTGAGAAGCCTGGGCTTCCTCCTGCAAATGTTGTCGGGGTGTAGCTGGCACACCCATCTCCACTTTGCCTCACACAGTTTTATTTGTGCAAGGAATTAGAATGCTCCAATGGGGCCAGTGATGTTACAGATTGTGATTCTCCTTCAGTGTGGTTGCTCATGTGCCCCTGAAACAAGAAGGAACCATGGCTTTACCTAAAATGTGCAGACGCTAATTTAGATGTATCTTCAAATACAGAATCATTGCTATCCTAGAAATGCAGTACATTCTGCCATGGTAGGAAAGAGTGTGATCAGGTGAGCTGGGGCCCTGCTCTGTTCTCTTGCTGGGTGCTAAGTTGCTAAGTGTTGGTGATGAGCAGTTTCGGGGCCTCGGAGTGCTTTCCCTCCTCACAGTTCTTGATCTTTAAACTTGACTTGGCTGGACTTTCAAATAGAGGGCCTCTTCCAACAGAGAGCTGTCTTCTGCCAGCCTTCAAACAAGGCAATACCCTCTGTAAAATAGGACATATGGCCAGCTTATGCCCCCCTCCATTCATCAACTGGGAGCAGTTTTTAAAAACAGATGTATTTGTTTAGTATTTGAGCATAGCCTTTATCCAGTCTCTTTTAAAGAAAGAAGAGATTAATACATTCTGCCTCCCCCATATACCTTTTTTGCCAGAAAGGAAATAAATAAAATAGGTGTTATTTACTCCTTCAGAAAGACAAAAATATCTTAATGTGATCTGTTCCCAGTCATGTGAAGAATTCCTATAACAGACAAAAGCTATGTGGATTTTTGTGAAAAGACACTCCTGATGAGAGGCTATGTAGGCATTTGTGATTAAAACATTTTCTATTAGGTGATTGTATTTCTGATTCTCCCATGGGGGTTAAATACACCTTCACATGGACATATTAGGCTTCCCTATGCTAAAGCCCTCCACATATGTTGGATTATGCTAGTTCGGGATGTTGGAGGGCCCCAGACTGGGAAGGGCTGGTCTGTAGCCAACATTTCAGTCCTTAAGGCAGCAGCTCACTCCACGCACACACTTTGGAAGTGGCTCTAAGGCTGTTGCTAAATAAAAATTAACCTTGGGACACTTTCCTATGAAAGTGTTAGCTTAGGGGAATGATGGAGAAATATGCAGCTGGATTTAGATGGCTTTCTATTCTCTTACTGTTTTGAAACGGCAAGGTAATATCCTTTATGTGGTAAAGATGGCTGTGGGCTATCTCCAGTTTCCATATCTGAAATTTTGTTACATGAGGAAAGAAATCTCAACCCTGTTATAGAAGCCAGGGTGGAGTAAGAATTTTTTTGCAGC
Organism: Varanus komodoensis; assembly: GCF_004798865.1. Taxonomy (NCBI): domain Eukaryota; kingdom Metazoa; phylum Chordata; class Lepidosauria; order Squamata; family Varanidae; genus Varanus; species Varanus komodoensis. The sequence continues at coordinate 7,340,737 of NW_025336011.1, read as the reverse complement.
TTAAGATTTCTTATTGTATTAAGCCATTCTTCCTCAACCAGGTGCCTTTCAGATATTATGGGACTATAACTCCCAGCATTCCTAACTAGTGACTATCCTGGGAACTGAAATCCAAAACTAGGATTGGATCCAGATTTAGTCAAATTGTGCACAGACCCACTAAAATAGATGGGACAGAAGTTAGCCATGACTTATGTGTGCTGTTGATTTCAATCAGGCTGCTCTGAGCATGAGGAAGCCTGGATCCAACCTTGTGATGTAAATGTGTAGCAACTGGAGTCCTCAGTTAAATAGTTTGATGAACTGAGCTGGTACAAGGACCCCTTTCTTGTGCTCCCAAGCCAGTGCATAGTGCTTGAAAATCAATGTGCTGGCACATGCATTATGTCAGCAAGCTAGCCATTTGCACTGTTGTAGTTTTATATAAAGTGAGCCAGGACTTATGGTCTGTCAAGGAAGAACCACTGGTGCTCTAGACAGAAGAGTAAGGGAGCATATCCTGGGCGATGCAGCATCTTCGCTACCGAGAATGGAGGGCCTTTCTTGTTTCCAGACTGAAAAGAAATAGTTCTTGCACTGCAGGAACAGCAGTCATGTGGGAAAAAAGGAGATGCAAGCATAGCTAATCTCTGCATAGCTAGTGAAATCTGAGCCAAATTGCATTGAAAGCCTGCTTTATACATGCAGCATTAGGACCACATGGTAGGATGAGAATGCTCCTTTGAAAACATTTTTTAAATCCCTGCATAGAATTATCACTGCAGGGAAGGGCTTGTGCTGGCTCTCCATTTACCCAGTGCTTTTCTTGTGGAGGAACATTGAAAAATATGAACCCCCACCCACAGACCGAAGTGGTCCAGTCTATTCTTTCTTCATTCTGCTGCTTGCTTAGAGCCAAGGTACTTAGAGACATGGCTTTCTATTGTGCACTTGCCCTGCCTCATGGAATCATAGAACAGTAGAGCTAGAAGGGGCCTTCGGGCCATCAGGTTCTACCCCCTGCTCAGTGGAGTGCTCCAAGTTAAACCATTCCAGTTGTATCTTGAATGGCTCTAGTGTGGGACAGCCCACAACCTCCCAGGGTAGTTGGTTCCATTATTCTTCCTGATGCTTAGCTGGAAACTGGCTTCCAATAACTTGAGCCTGTTATTCTGTGTCCTGCACTCTGGAATGATCAAGAGGAAATCCTTGCCTTTCTAGTTGCAACAACTTTTCAAGTAGTTCAGGAATGCTATCACATCTTCCCTCAGTCTTCTTGAAGCAAGTTCTTCCCAAGCCTAGTTCTTCCTATTTCTCTTCAGAGGGCTTTGTTTCCAGTCCCTGAATCATTCTTGTCACCCCCCTCTGAACACTTTCCAACCTGTCTGTTGAGGCAAGTATTCCCCATCTTGTAACAATGCATTTGGTTTCTTTTTCCTAGATGCACAATTTGGAATTTGTCCGTATTGAATTTCACCGTTGCTTTCAGCCCAGTGCTCCAACCTATCAAGATCACCTTGAATTTTGTTTCTGTCTTCCAGAGTATTAACTATCCCACCAAATTTTGTGTCATCTGCAATTCTGATGATCGTTTCCTGAATTTCTTCATCCAAATCATTAATTAAAATATTAAAGAGCACTCAGCCCCTAATTGAACCCTGTGGTACTCCACTTGCTACCTCTCCCCAATTTGCGAAGCTGCCATTGATGAGCACTCTGGATTCTGTAGCCAACTGTGGAGCCACCCAGCCCACTTTTAGCTAGTTTGCTAATCAGAATATTATGGGGCACTTTGCCAAAAGCTTTGCTACACTCAAGATACAGTGTGTCCAGAGCATTCCCACAGACCATCAGGGAGGTTACCAATAAAAAAACAAATGAAATCAGATCAGTTTGGCAGGATTTGTTCTTGAGAAATCCATGTTGGCTTCTAGTAATCACTGCATTCAAGGTGTTTGCAGAATCACTGCTTGATAATCTGTTCCAGTATTTTCCCAGCGATTGATGTCAGACTAACCGATCTGTAGTTACCAGGTTCTTCTTTTCCTTTCTTGACGATGAGGATGACATTAGACTTTCTCCAGTCATCTGGTATTTCTCCTCCCATCCATGACTTCTGAAAGATAATAGACAGTGGTTCTGAGAGTTCTTCTGCCAGCTCTATTATGACTCTGGGATGGAGTTCATTGTGCCATGGAGATTTGAACATAAATCAATCTTGAGCTCCCATTCTGCACCTTCAGCTTGTACTTCCCCTTCGTCAGCCAGGTCATAGATCTTTTGGGAGAAGACTGAGTCAAAGTAGGAATTGCGCTCTTCTGCCTGTTCTTTGTCATCTGGTATATTTAGCCATACACATTGAGTAGTTGAACCCCCATTTCTCTCCTCTGGGTTTTACTTTGGACATACCTGAAGAAGGCTTTTTTGTTGCTTTTAGCATCCCTCACTAGCCTCAGTTCATTCCTAGCATTAGCTTTCCTGATGTCTTCCTGTAATTCCATGCTACCTGCCTGTATTCTTCCTTTTTAACCTGGCCTTCCTTCCACTTCTTATACATGTCCTTTTTTGATGTCAGATCATCTCTACACTTTTTGTGAAGTCCCATGAGCTTCTTCTGTTGTCTTTTACCCCTTTTCCTTGTTGGATTTGTTTGCAATTGCGCCTTTAGAATTCCTTTTTTAAAAAATCCCCACTCATCTTGGACTCCTTTTCACCTTAGATCAGGGGTCAGCAACTCGCGGCTCCAGAGCCGCACATGGCTCTTGAACCCCTCTGCTGCGGCATCGTCGTTCAAAACACACGCCGGCACAGCCACTGCTCTGGTCAAAGCTCCACTGCTCAGGAACTCAGCCAGCGCTAGCTAGTTAAGTAAATCTGCTAAACAAGCTTCCTGCAGGCTCTCATGTTACTCAAACCCTGTTGAAAGGATTCTTTTTGTCCCAATGTAATCTCCTTCATCTGAATGTTAAAAGCTGTGCTTGGGACCTGTCACAATTCACAGCACTTGACTGTTGCATCTGCTAATCAGTCACTAAACACACCTGTATCTCTGCGGACCCAGACCTGCGGACTCTGGACCCACGCGCCCCGATTTACTGAGCTCCCCCACCGCCCCCGTAGGCCAACCATGGATAAATCGAAGAAAATAAGCATTTCTGAAGAAAACCAAACATTTAATGATGCGTGGGTAGATTCATTTGCTTTTACTGCTGCCGCACTTACGGGGTTTGCTGTTTAATGCATGCAGCCCTTTAGCACTGATTTTGACTCTGCAGGAAGCTGTTCTCCTATTCAAAATATATGAAAGGAGTCCTACTAGTTTATAATGTAAGATTAAAAATAACAGTTTTTAGTGACTGAACAAGAGCTGCAGCTAAATCATAATGAAGATATACATAGCATTAAGGTAAAAAATGATATATGCAGTGTCATCTTCATTTTAGATGTCAAAAGGGTTTTGCGGCTCCTGGTGTTTTCTTTTGTGTGGGAAACGAGTCCAAGTGGTTCTTTGAGTGTTAAAGGTTGCTGACCCATGCCTTAGAGTTACTTCTCATGGAACTTTGCTTATCACTGTTCTGAGTTCATTAAAATTGCCTTTCCCAAAATTCAGGGTAAGCATTTCCTACCCTTGGCTTTTGCTTCCTTTAGAATTAAGAATTCAAGTATGGCATGGCCACTTTCCCTTAGAGTTCCCATAACTGCCACTTTATCCACTAGGTTTTTCCTGTTGGTTAGAATCAAGTCAAGGACAACTGTTCCTCTAGTTCCTTCTTCTACTTTCTGTAGGAGGAAGTTATCAACAACACATGTTAGGAATCTCTTGGAGGGACTGTGTTTGGCAGAATTTGTCTCCCAACAGATATCAGGGAAACTGCAATCCCCCATAACAATGACCCCTCCTTGAAAGACTGGCAGTTTGTTTTTCAAAAGTTTCATCCTCTTTTCTCCTTTACTGGGTGATCAGTAATCAGACTCCAACCACTATGTTCATTTTATTCCCTTGCTCCATTTGTATTAATCCAGATGTTCTCTTTAGGGTGATTAATCTCATCCTCCTGTATTTCTGTTCAGAGATATCTATCTTTAACATATGGTGCAACTCTGCCTCCCTGTTCCCTCTGTTCTTGGACACATTACAGCCTTCAGTTTTTGAATGCCAGGCATGGGTGTCATCCCACCAAGTTTTGGTTACACCTATCATATTGTATTTGCCCTCCTGTATTAAGAATTCAAGTTCATCCATAAAATTTGAGGAGAGCAGTTCCAGATGTGTTCTGGCTCTCCCATGTTTTCTCCACTGCTTTTCCACCTTTTTTCTTACCAGATAAAAGTCATTAAGAAAGAACAGATGGAATTGCAATACAATGCCTTTTAATTGGTAGTGATAGCAGCCTTCTACCAGGAAACACCCCAAATCACACAAGCTGGGCTATGCTTGATGTACAGTGATCATTCATTCAGATGTGTGAAAACTTTCTTTTTCCTTTATTTGTTCCTTTCTGAGAGCGATTGGGTTTCATAAACTTGCCATGCTCACAAAAGGGGCAAACTCCTTTTTGGATGGAGGAGCTTTGTTCCACCTGCTAGACAGCTGAAGGAAAGAATGCTCTATTTCACATTAATGTTTCCATCTTACACATATTGTCTCTGAAGTAAAGCAAATCGTTTTGATAGAGTTGTATTTCAAATAAGCATGCTTTAGGGTTGTGGACTCTTTATTTTCCAACGCACAATTCAGTTTCAATTTCTTGGTGTTGTTCAACAACTGTGTTTTTCCCTGACTAGTGCATAATCACGAAAAACCAATTTCATTTCATGCAAGGGGGTGAGGAGCAGTGGCACATTCTCTCCCCATCTCAACCCAGCAGGTGCCACCTGGGCGGCCAGTTCTGCTAGGGCGTTTGCCTTACCCTGGCTCAGCTTAATGTTCATAACTTTTCATTTTTGGCTTTTTTAATGAGTGGGCAGGTTGATTTTATTTGCTTATGGGTTGCAGTGGGGGCGGGGTGGGATTTATTTTGGATTGTTCGGACTTGTTTGTATTTTCTATGGTTTTTCTTATTGCCAGTGGGTATGCCTTAACAAAACAGTCATAAATGCTGTCGTAGAAGTATTATATCCAAACCTGGGTTTCCCACAATCACCTCTTCCTTTTCCTGGTATTGCCCTTGGCATTTTACTCTATTTTCCTATTGTACTAATAGTGTTTGTCTTTGTATGAAATAAACACCTTTTCTTGGTTCCAGAATGGCTCTTTTTGACATCAATGGTTTTAAGTAATTAGGGCTCCTTTGTCAGCTACAATAATTTCACACTGGCCATGGCAACAGCAGGACAGGGTTTATTGGTGGGTTAACTCTGAGTTGTTTAACCTATGAACAACCCAGAGTTCCTAAGGTGTGCATGTAAACCTGCTCCTGGATTTTAATTAAAATGAGAAACAACAAGTGTTCCTCTCATCTGTACAATTTCTGGATCAAATGCCAGCATAATATCCATAACCAAGCCTATGAGTTTGGGCATCCTCCAGAAGAAGTCACCCTAAGCCATCTACCAGTGATGGAAATTACTTATATTTCTGGCAGACTCATGACTAGCATACTATTTCTAAGAGTAGTAAATAGCAGATTTAGTCCTGAAATGCATTAATTCAGGCTAGCATTGCCACCCATTGCCATCTGACCCCTTTCCACTGTGTTTGTGGCCCTTCTTTAGTTTGACCTCACTTAGTTTGGCTCTAGCCCTAGAACCTTTCTGGGAGTTCCAGCCACAGACAAAAATGTATTGCTACTAGTAGGAAAGAATCCCAGAGAGCTTTATAGTTGCCTGCCTGGAAGAGAATCATTATTTCTGCACCGAGAGATGTGCTTGCATGTGTACATAAAGGTACACTAAAGGTACACTAAGTTCAAAGCACATTGCAAAAAGTTTTCTGAGGCAAGGCAGCAAACCTGAACATTCCCAATTCATACTTCGCCTTGTCCATAAACAAAAGCCTTTATATCTTGTCCTCAGACTTATATATCTGCTTTAAAAAATAGTATTGTACTGGTGGGTATTTGAATTTGTTCATTTTCCTTTTCCTATTCCAAAGAGAAAATATTGTAAGCCCTGATTTTATATAGAACACCATATTGCATGCACTGGCTGAAAAGCAGCACATAAATGTATTAAATATGTTAATATTTACTTCCCTTGCAAGGTTGCAATGAGGGTGACAGAGATAATTAGATGATACCAAAGGTTCCCTTCCAGCAGAAAGTGCTTGGATTCTTTCACTGATTTAGGAAGCCTTCCTGCATTGAATGAAGCTTTCTCCATCAGAGGAATGACACTTTAGGATCAATCCCATTGATGTAAAGCATTAACACATCATAGAAACATGGAAACAGAGCGAGTCAGAAGGGGCCTCCCGGGCCATCTAGTCTGACCTCCGGCACCAGCCGCTCCGCTCACGACATGCCCACCATGTGCACGTCCAGCCTATCTTTGAACACCCACACCGATGGGGCCTCAACCACCTCTCAGCATCATAGAATGTTGACAGTCAAAACTGGTGCCTAGAAGCAGTGCAGGACTGGAGGATGAGGGCTACCGTATCCAGATTTACTCTAGATAAAATGTAAATGTTCCTGGTCTGGAAGGAGGTGGGCTCTGCAACAAAGACTGAGCCTGTTTTGAATAGGGTAGTGCTCCTTGTGAAGAATCAAGAGACTTAGCCTGGGGATGCTTCTGGATTTGACTTTACACCTGGACATCCAGGTGGCAAATGCAGCTAGGAGTGCCTTTGACCAGCTGAAGTTGGCCTGCCAGCTCTGCCTGTTCCTGAAGGGGTCAGACCAGGCCATGGCGACACATGCTTTAGTTAGGTTATATTCAGGATTGCAACACACTCCAACTGGGGTTATCTTAAAAGTCTTTGGAAGCTTCAGTTGACCCAGAATGCAGCTCCAGGAATGTTGTATCAATACTGCAAAAGTTGTACTGGGTACTAGTCACTTTCCAGGCATACTTCAAAGTATTGGTGATTACTTTTATAGTCCTAATTAGCTTAGGGTTGTTCCTTCCATGATAGGTTAGAGATAGCCACTTGCCTAAACTCAGAAGGTGGCTTTTCTCTGTGTCTCCCCTTGGGTGGAAGCATATTTAAGTGAGAAGAGAGGGGACACTTTTAGTGGCTGCATTCAGTTATGGAAGGCCTTGCTTTGTGAAGTGTGGTTTTGTGTTTGGCAGCAGCCCATTTTGTTTTAGCAGGCTTTTCTTGTTTTTAACTGCCAACTCTCTAAGACTGATTTATATTATTGTTGATGTTTCTTACAAAATGTAAATGTTGAAGACTTCTCAATGTGGTGCTTTTACATCAGATGGGTAGAATATACGTGACTTAATAAAATACATCTTGTGTATATACACCTCTTTTGCTCTGCTTTTGCTTCTATTTATTTTTATGGCAAGAAGCAATTCCACCCCTACAGTATCTTTGGTTGACTAAACTGTGACTAGTTGACCATAGTTCATTGTCTTAAAACTCAGCTTTTTGCCTTTCTCATTCTAGCATCCCATAAAGCTCTTGCTTACTTAACTTGAAAAATATAATCTACTTTATGGGACGTGGGGTGGAGTTATGTACTAAAGACATTAATTTCTAAAAGAAAGTTCCAACATTCTACTCCGCTTGAAGATCATGTTGAGAAACCCCAATTTTTAATCCCAGATGGGTGGAGGTCCATTAAAATAATTCAGCAATGCTAGATTAATACATTATTACTATCTTCTGTATATAGTTCTCAGCATTTCATTCTGCTCCCCCAATGTTGCCTCATATTTTCCAAGCCAACACAGCTTTGCAAACAACAGCAGATTGGATTCTCAACAGCTGAGGACAACAGAAGTCGAAAGCAGGTGTGGCATACATCTTAACGGTGTCCCGGACTGCACATTTCTACTGTTTCCAAATATATCTGAACAGTTTGCACCCATTTGTGCATGGAAAACTAAAGCAGTGAACTTAGGACATTGCTGTAGCAGTGGCAAGACCTTCCACCTCTGCCAGTGGGCTGATTTGCTTTGCTTACCAGGGAAGTTAAAATATTTTTCTGGGCACAGCATACTCAGAAAAGCAGGGCACTGCCCTCCCCATCTCAGTGATGGTGTCCAAATAATTGAATTGCCTCCCTAAACCATGTGCCTGGTGCCTTTAGGATTAGATAGGAACCAGGTAAAGTCCACTGTTCTTTGCTTGGGTGTTTAATGGCATTTGATTTTCTTTTTAGGATATCTGATGCCACATTTCTTACCTATATAGCACCAGTGGCCTGTATGGTTTCCTCCATCCTAACTTTTATCCCAGCAGCAAACTGCTGAGGTAGATTTGGCTGAGAGAGAGTGACTGGCCAAGATGTCACCAGTGAGCTTGGTGGCTGTGTGGGGAACTGAAGTGAGGTCTTCCTGGTCCCAGGGACCACCAAGGTCCTGTTCCTTCCCATGAAAATCAGATATTCTCTGAACAAATGTGTGGTGTCTTGCAGGAGCAGACAGTCTTATTATTATAAAATAATATTATTTATAATAGGAATAAAAATATTTTAAATACAGGACAGATGGTCTGAATATCAACCATTCTTTTAGGTTTCTACTTGTATAGTTTTTCTTCCATGTTCTCAGAGGTGATCTGGGGTGGGGGAGAGGGAGCATGTCAGTATTGTGTACAGCAGAAGCCCAAAGGGGAGGAACTGCCCCTTTTCTTTTTCTCTCTGTCACCCCCTGTCCTCTCTGCAACCCTCTCATTCTCATTCATGCTTCCTTCCCATCCAGAGACTGCCAGAGGGAGGAACAGATCACTCTTGCCAGTGTCTAAATTAATCACTTGTTGAAAGTTTTTGGAATTTGGCTGAAGGCTGCATGGAATTAGGCTGCATATTGCCCAGCCCTAGACGGGATAGTCATCTGAGCATTATGAGGATACAAGAAGACCGCCCTGTCAGATCAGACCAAAGGCCCTTCTTATGCAGCTCTTCTTTTCCACAAGTAGATGCTTCCTAGATGCACGCCCCCCCCCCCACCCCACAGGTGCCTTCCAGCTGGCACTCAGTGCCATGTTGACTTGAGCCCTGGAAGGCCCATTGAGCTGTCATGACTAAGAACACAGTTGCCTTTGGAAGCTGGCTCTATAAAGCTGTCATGTGGAATATGTGGCCTTGTAGATGATGTTGGGCTGCAACATCTGGTTCTAGACTGTTCTGGTGCATAGCTGAGGTTCTTCTTCCTTTTTTTCTTTCATTTATTGTATTTCTACACCATCCCACAGCCAAAGCTCTCTGGGTGGATTACAACCCATAGAAACTGTCAATAGCAATTCAATTTAAAAAATCAGAAAAAAATTAAAAAGTTTCAAGCAGCTAATAACAAAGGATGAGCCTGCAAAACACATGGAATGGCTAATCCCTCTCCAATTCCTGAGTGGCCAAGTCATTCTTTAAAAGCTTCATTGAAGAGAACCAGGCATGGAAAAGATGACAAATTCAGTGCCAGCTGTGCTGCACTGGAGAGGTAGTTCCACAGACAGGGGGCCACCACAGACACCCTCCACTTTTCCCTTGGAGTTGGCACTTCAAGGTATTGCAATCCTAAGCCATATAAGGCTTTATAGGTTAAAACCAGCACCTTGAATTGTGACCAGAAGCATACAGGCTGGCAATGCAAGCCGTCCAGAACTGGTCTTGTGTTCAGAACTACAGATCCTGGTTGTTAATCTGACTGCTGCATTCTGCGTAAGTTGCAGCTTTAAACCAGTAACAATCACTCTTTCGTATTAGTTCTTAATTATATGCGATTTTTTTTATTGCCTTAGGAGGGTTCCTGTGTTGAAAGGCAATCCAGGAACACTGGGGAAATGAAGGAGTGAATAAATAAATTTCCCCCTCTCCCCCAACCTGGCACCTTCCAGATGTTTTGTATCCTGCTGGCTGGGCAAGGGTGATGGGAGTTGCAGTGAAACACATCTGGAAGGCACCCTGTTCTGGAAGGCTGCTCTGCTGGCCAGGGCTGATGAGAGCTGTAAGCCATCACTATCTGCAAGGCCACCCCCATTCATTTCCCGCGACTCCGATCAAAGCCATCCTACTCGGCCGCATCCAGCAGCCTCAGCTCCCCCTCCGTGCCTAGGCCCCAAGCCCAAGCCAAGGAGGGCTTCCTTCCGGCCGGCCTTCCACAGCAGCTCTTGTTTGGGGTTGTTCCGCGTGTAAAACAGAAGCGATGCCGCTAGAGGGCTCTGACCATTGTCAAAAAAGAGAGAAGGGGGAAAAAAGAGAGAGAGAAAAGGAGGCGACTGTTCTCATTTTCTCTCGCTACTGCTGCTACCGCTGACGATTTTGGGGGCTGAACTTCCCAGGTCAGACCAGAGAGAGAGGGGGAGAAAGAGGGAGCGCTCGCTTGCTGCTGCTGCTGCTTTTGCTTTCGTAGCAGCCGCCCGGGTAGCGTCGCTCCCGCCTGCAGGAGCCTTCAGTTTAGGAGACCTCGTTTGGCTCCAGCCACATCCTCGGGGTGGAGGGAGCGCAGGTGGCGGGGTGGAGAGAGGGGGAGAGAGTCCATGGCCGCGTGATTTCTTAGGGGAGACCCCGAACTCTGCAGCTCTCAGGGGCCAAGTCCTGAAGCCAGAGACTTCCAGGTAACTGTGAACGACTGGGGCTGAGCACCGGCCAAAGTCCAGCAACGCAGCCAGGCAACTTCCTCGCTAAGGGGAGGAAGAGGCGGGCGGGGGGAGGAAAAGCCAAAAAACAAAAGTATGCCGAACCGGAGAAGCCAACGTCTGCCTGCGCCTTTGCGCCTGCGAACAGTCGTCTGAATCCCCTTCCCTGGATTAAAAACCTGGCTGTTCCCTACGTATATAAACAAGAGACGTGCAGCGGGGTGTGTATGTGTATGTGTGTGGGGGGTGGGGATCTTTCAAGACGTGAGAATGACGTAGAGCTTGGGGGATGGGTTGGCGGAAGTAGGAAAGGTTGCCACCTTTCTTTCGCACACACCCTCTAAAAACCGGTGCGCCCTGCAGAAATCCGGCAGGTGAAGCTTTCCTTCCTGCTGCTGCCCCTTCCTCCATGGCCAGGAAGTACCTCACCTGTTGAATTCCTGTGAGTCGCGAAGTTGTTAAAAGCACACACATGCAAGCTTTGTTGGAGAGACGCGAGGTGCAGGAGGACCGATATAGAATAGGGCTGGAAGGGACTGTAACACCCACCCTCCCTAGCCATTGGCTGTGGCTGATATGAATTGGAGTCCAGTGACATATGGGGGGGCATTGGTTCCCCAGTCCTGCTTTTGAAGGTAGAGTAATGAGAGCTATCTCAAAGTGGCGTTTAGCCTTTGAGATCAGGGGAGCAGATGCTGTCACCAAAGGTCTGGCCACATGACAGGTCTCAGGGCAACAGGGTCGGTGTCGAATTCTGAGCAGGGGAAACTTATTCTTTCAGAGGCCAGAGCCTTCTGCAGAAGTGACTGATGTATTTTGCTGAGATACAGTGGGCCCTTCTGGACCCATGCCAGAGACCTGTCTACAGGGACATTGTACAGGACAATTATGGGACTCTACTCTCGCTAGGTAAGGACTTTTCTTTTATTTATTTATTTTTATAGATTTTTTTTAAATTACAGTTCAAGGAGTGAAGATGACTATTGCAAACTCAAGATCCCAGAATACAGACATGTATGGAGATCATAATATTGCCTTCTGCTGGCATAGGAATTTGCATGCATTTGAGTTATGCAAAACTCTTGAGCAGGCAGGAGAGATTCTGTGTAGCTCAGAAGATGGCTTGTTGCTATGCAAATTTCTCTTCAATAAAATTGTACCAGGGCACCTCTTTATTTATAAACTCTTTAAAAAGGTTTAGGAGATTGGGATTACTCCATCTTGTGGTGGATAGAGAGATGAAAGAAAATTAGCAAATTTCCTGTCCCTGTGTATTCAGCAATTGTACTTCACAGAAATATTCACAGGATTTGGTGAGTTGTGAGGAAATCAAATCACTCTGGCAGAATTCCCATAGAACCCTCCCAGTTAGCAGAATATCAGGAATTAGAAAGTAGTGCCATCAGCTGCCACTCTTTGGTTTGACGTCTGTGGCTCAGGATGGGTCCTCCCAGGTGGCAACCAAGTGTAATCCATCCTAGAGTGCAATACTGCTAAGGTATGTTATGGGTGTTAATTTGCTGTTTTTGACCCAGTCCATGCAAAGAACTTGGGGTATGTGTGTAAGATGATTTAAAAACAACACTCAGTCAAACCATCAAGGTAAAGTATCAATGAAAATATAAAATAGCAGCTATTGCAACAATGCCAGGTTTTCCCCATGATGGTTTTACTCTCTTTCCTTTGGTAGATGGAGGAACCATGAACCCCAATTCCCAGCCTGGAAGTGCTGAGGCAGGGCAGGTACAGAAGCAGTTGCCGGGGCGTTCCGAAGGCTCTCTTTACCTGGGCCAGAATCAAGCTGGGCAGCAAAGTGAGGATGCTGGGAAAGGATGGGCCAAGCCTCCTCTTCTTCCCCCAATGCCAAAAGACAATCCCAATATCACACCAAGGGTGTACATGGGGGCCAGCGCCAACTTGTGTGTCCAGTGTGGGGAGAGTCTCGCCCAGGCTCAGCATGGTCTCACCCAGCCCCAGAGACCACCTCGTTCTGCTGACAAGATCTATGCATGCTCAGATTGTGGGAAAAGCTTTGGCGTGAGCTCCCATCTCAACATTCATCGGAGGATCCACACTGGTGAGAAGCCATACGAGTGCAATGATTGTGGGAAAAGGTTCAGCCAGAGCTCCACCCTTGTGCTCCACCGCCGTATCCACACAGGAGAGAAGCCTTACAAGTGCACGGATTGTGGGAAGTGCTTCTCGGTGAGTTCACACCTGACAAAACATCAAAGAATCCACACTGGAGAGAAGCCTTATGAGTGCCAAGCCTGTGGGAAAAGATTCAGCCAGAGTTCCACCCTCATCCTGCACCAGAGAATCCATACTGGGGAGAGGCCTTATAAGTGCAATGAGTGTGGGAAAACCTTCAGTGTGAGCTCACACCTTACCATCCACCAGAGAATTCACACTGGGGAGAAACCATATCGCTGCATGGAATGCGGGAAAAGCTTTCGACAGAGGTCTGGCCTTAGCACGCATCAGAAGACCCATATGGTCCTTGTGAGGTCATACAAGTGCCCATCCTAAAAGACCAAGCCCCAGACCTGTATGCCAACTCACATCCGAATTTCCCATTTCCGTATTGCAGAAACAAACAAAACATGCCCAGAAGGTGCATTGAGTATTTTGTGCTCAGAAATGACAAATTCAGCAAAATTTTGATTTTGTAATTAAGAATAAGAAAAAGATGACTGATGCAAATTTGCATATTTTGCCTTAAGTTGCATGTTCTGTTGTAAGTGGCCCTGTTGGAAGATGTGGATTTTTTTTTCTTTGACACTTTTTGGGTCACAGTCTATTATCAAGTGAGAGCTAGGACTCTCTGGATTATTAGAAAGGGATAGGTCTGCAGGAGCTGAAGACTAGGTTAGTGGTTAATTTTTTTAAAAAGTCAAGAGTTCAAGGCTGTCTGAAAGTTAACAACCTCTGGATCCGGAAGCCTTTGCCCTGTTAAGGTGCCTCAGTGAGTCACAGATTGGATCCAAATCTGCCAGCCATTTGCACAAAGGCTTCAGAGACCTGGTTCTGCTCAGTGACTGAAATAGGAGGGTTGCTTTGGTTGTTCTGCACTTGATGAGCCTTACTGAGAATTGCAGGAGGCTCTGGGCACTTTTAGTTGTGTGGGTCCTGCAAGGGTGAAAATTCTCTTCCCCTCATTACATAAAGAGGACCTTTCCAGAGTCATTTGTGGCATCAGATCCAGACATATTCCCATAGCAAGCAATTCTGCTTCAGGGACCTTACATTTCCCAAGTTATCGAATCACAATATATTGTTGCTGGAGACCTACCATTCTTTCTCCTCTAATGTGACTGCACATACCATGGACACCATCTGGATAGTGTCTGTGATGTCGCAAAGGTCATCTTGTTCTATATTTTTCTGGGCAAGCCTCAAGCACAGAAATATCCTTGTGATTCCCTACCAGCAGAGCTATTCTTCACAGCAATGGTCTGCCATTTTGGAAACATTTTCTTTTGCACAATGTATTCTTATTTCTGTTGCTGTTGTTTTTAAATGGTTTTTAAAGTAATTGTTGGCTATTTTCTTTGTCCTATGATTGTAAGCCCTTTCAGGGCTTAGGTTCGGGCTAGGAAGTGGGATCAAAATGAAAATAATCAGTAATGAGTAATCTTCTCTTTGAAATGTTGTTTGAAGAATGTGTCCTCCCTGCTTACCAGAGATAGAGCACTTCATTTTTTAAAAAGGAGGGTGGGGAGAACAGGCTGTTCCCAACACAGCAGTATCATCCCAAAGGATTGCCCAGTTGGAACCTGGAGTTCTGGCCTGTCCCTTTAAAAGTTCCAGAGCAGCAGATTGGGATAAAGCCCACCATTCTTCAACCTCTGCACTTAAAGCAGTCGGTGCAGCTTCATTTTTTACTTCAGAGAAAGTGGCAGAGGACTGTGGACAAGGGGATCCCTAAGTGTAGGGACAGGATTGGATCCACCATGGTTCTGTGATATCTTTCTGCCTTGGGGGAAAAATGGATGGAAGTGGGTGAGCATGATAACAGTTTATAACACCTGCATGATAGAAAGTTGATAGAGATCTTCCCCCAGCCTTAACTTATAGAATTGAATATATAGAATTAGAGGTGGGGAACTGCTGGCCTTCCAGATGCTGCTGGATTTCAGCTCCCATCAGCCCTAGCCAGGCAATGGCCAGGGCAGTAGAAATTGTAGGCCAACATCTGGAGGGCCACAAGTCCTCCATCCCTGTTGCATGACAGCAGTTGTCATTGTGGTGGGTTTGCACCTCATAATAAGCCACTGTGGGTTAATTCTCCCACAGGGCTCAGAGATGCATACCAGGCACCACTTTGAGTATGCAAGCTGTGGCAGGCTGTTGGGTCGCTGGGCAGTTCTGATGTGTGGGTGTGCATGACATGACAGGCTGCAGTATGCTGCTCTCACGGCTTGCACATTCAAAATGGTGGCTGGCATGCATTTCATAACCCTGAAATGAATGGACCAATGCAGCATGTGAATCAGGTCACTGGCTTGAATGACGTTAAAAGGGGATTTGATATTCAGGGGCAGTATTCCCCAAATACCAGTTGCTGGGAACAGCAAAGGGCTATCTTCATGTCCAGCTTATGGGCTTCCCAGAAGCATTGGGTTATGCTTGACTAAGCTGGCCTTTGATCTACTCTGAATCTTCTTATATTCTCAGCTTTTAAAGGGACAAGCAGGATCTCCAGGTTGAGCCCAGAAAGCCAATATCCTCCCTCTTCATTGTGTGTGTGTATGATCCACCTTCCCTAACCTGGTACTCTCCAGATGTTTTGGACTACAACTTCCATTAGCCCCAGCCAGTTGTATTCCACGATATCTAAATATCGCCTGACTGGGGGAGGCTGATGTAGGTACAATCATCACTGGGTCAGAGCTAGCAAACCATGTCTCTAAGAACAAAGTCTCTTCTTTTCTGTTTCAATTGCCTGGATGCCGCTGAATAGTTGAACACTCCAGTTAGAAGAATTTTTCTAGTTTTAGATGCTCTTCATTTCCTTCTGTAGCTTCTCTTATCAGCAGCTATTTATATTTCTTCATCCAGAAATCTCTCACTAACGTTTCACTCTGTAATCACCATGGCTTCATTTGGGGCATATTAAAGTTCAACAAGTTGCATGAAAGGGTTTTGTCTGGCTATTTTGAACCATTGGCTGGTGAAGTTCTTGTTTTGCTAACCTCAGCAAACATTCAGGATAAAGGAATGATGAAAGGCAAGGGAACTTGCGGGGGGGGTTGCTTGAAAGAGAAACAGGGTTTTGCAAAGATACTCTCTGTGACCCATCTTTCCATAAGGAATATCTTTTCATTCAGGTGACCCAGATGGCTGGCTCATAACTCTTTATCTCTGTTGTTTCAAAAGTAAGACTTACCCTTTTCCAGTAATAGAAGAGCAATTTTTCATTCCAATATGTATTGCGTATAAATGGTCTTTGGTCTTGCATGCCATGGGTCTCTAGTTTTAATGCTCTTCTTTGATTGTACTCCATTTCTGAGGACTTCTTTGAGTCACTTTGTAAGAGAGAGCTATGGAAATGGAGTTGTAATCTAAACATTATATTGCATCAACAGAACATTTTATCTTCTAAATCCATTATGCTATTTGTGAGTGGTCCTTTACATGCATTCCCATATTAAAAATGCCAGGAATATTAAATACAGGTTGCAACCTGAACATGAAATATATACTACCTGCTGTCAGATCATCTAGTGCCCCAGGAGGTTGTGCTTTTTTCCTTACTGGCTTTAAAAAAATCGTGTTAAACTTTGAACTACAATCACAATTAACTGTAAATATGATCCTTTGGAGTAAAGGCCTAGATTTATTTTAGTTCAGATTTCATTGAACAGTTATTCCATTGTTTTATTTCTGTTATATATTTTGTAATGTCATATAGATTTTATTAATGGCCCTTACCTTGCAGATAAATGGACCATTAGTGCATTAAGCTCTCTGGATTCCAATATGGATATTTCTTTGCTCTTTCTGAAAATGGCAGAGGTTGAACGTGGGGCCGTTTGCATGCAAAGCATGTGCTCTGTCACTGGGCTGTGTACATTTTTTTGGAAGTGAAGGTTAATCTCTATGATAGAGACATTTGCCTCCAAGGTAGACATCAGGTAGAATGTAATAACCACAGGCAAGCTCAAGAAGATATTGAGTTCAGACTACATAGTCACCCACACTCAAGGTTTAAGTATGGGTTGAGTGTGGGTTGTTGAACCATGGGTCAGGGCCGTCTTAACGCATGGGCCTGATGGGCACTTGCCCATGGGCCCCATACTAATCTGTGTATGTTAACCCTTGGACAATTGGAAAACTTCCAAAATTAACAGTGGTTGTAGTTGTGGTAGGGGGCCCAGTACACTGCTTTGCCTGGGCCCATAATGCTGTTAAGACGGCCCTGCCATGGGTTGCTTTTACCTCTGGAGCCAGCACTGAGAAGGTCAGACAGGAAAACCTGACAGAGAGCCAAGTGGGCAGTGAAAAAGGTGAGTTGGGGGAAATTCCACAAATGCACCCTGGATTTAGTTAAGTCTTGCAAATACACCAGTGTCTGTCTCTCAGATGGAGGGTATGAGGACATGGCATTAGGAATGGCTCTTTCGATCATTATATTCTCAAAATGGTGCAGCTAGGGCCTGGCCTCAAATGTCCAGCTGGAGAATGTCAGGTGATGAGATCGGCAGATTAGAGTCAGCTCCTCGGGTGAATGAGCACATTAGAGTCCACACTGTCCACTACAGCATCATTCGTTATTTTAAGAATATTTTATAGTCAGGGGAGTCTGATCATGTATATTTGGTGATCTCCTTAAAAATCTTGATGTTAAAATTATTTTTACAACACAATGTTTATTCTCAAGTAAATGTGTTTTTTTCGTCAGGACAACATGTCAACTCTGTTAGCAAGTGCTGAGTAGTGATTAGAAGATTGGACTGGGACTTGGGAAATCAAAGTTCTAGCACCCACTCAGCCATGAAGCCATTATACTCATACCTTTCGGCCTGACTCTTCCAGGGTATTTGTGAGAATAAAATAGAAGACTAGGCAAGCTGCCTTGGGTTCCTTGCAGTAAAACAAAGCAGGAGATACTCACACACACACAAAATAAATATTTCTGTCACAAGTGGAAGGCAATAAACATGATCCAGGGTTTGGAAACACTGCCCTATGAGGAGAGGCCAAGAGAACTGGGCTTGCTCAGCCTTGAAAGGGGGGGGGGGTAATATCCCTCTATAACAGGGGTCCTCAAACTTTTTCAACAGGGGCCAATTGAAAGGTGCCAGCAATGGGCGCAGGTCACCAAGGTGGTGTGGGGGGGGCATGCAGGTGCGGGGAGATCATTTTGGACTCGCTCGGAGAAAACAATCTCCTTGTGAGCAAGCTGCTGCACAGCGAGGCGCCGGCTTGTGAGCAAGGAGATCCTTTTCTCAGAAAGTCCAAAATGATCTCTGCATGAGCAAGCCATCGTCTCGCCAGGTGTGTGCACGGGTGTGTGCACACGGCAAGTCCAAAGCCTCTATGGTGTGCCGGAAAAATGGGCATGGCGGCCCAGATCCAGCCTGTGGGCTGTAGTTTGAGGACCCATGTTCTCAAAGTACCTCAAAGGCTGTCACAAAGAGGAAGGTCAAGATCTCTTCTTAATGATGCCAGAATGTAGGACACGAGCAATCAATTCAAGTTGCAACAACTCAGATTCAGGCTGAACACCAGGAAAAGCATCCTGTCAGAGGAACCAGCTGCCTAGAAAGGTGGTGGGCTCTCCCACACTAGAGACATTCAAAAAGAAACTGGACAGCCATCTGAGTGGAATGGTGTAATTTTGTGTCCTGCAACAAAGACCCGATGGCCTGTATGGTCCCTTCCAACTCTACTTTTCTATGATTCTAAGCGTGCAACATTCTAGAGGTGTTTAAAATACAAAATGGCATATGTTTGGAGGCTTTGGGTTTTAATCACATGGACAGTTTCTGATATTTTTGCTGCAATGTATCAGCAATAAATGGAGTGCAAGACGATTGAGTCCAGGGTGTAAACTTATTTAGCTGCAACCACTGCTCATACCGCTCAACAGAGCGTTTGCATGTGTAAAAGAGGATACATATCCCAGATTTTTAGCCACTATAATTTCTCTTTATAGATACATCTCGTTTGGACACAGGGTGACTGTCTCTTTCGGCCACCCGTTGAATTTCTGCCGGTCATGAAGCTATTTAACCCGCAGCGCCCCTGTACCACCCACTTACAACACAGTTCTTTCCTTGGCACGAGCAAGCAGGTGTGCCGCTTGGACCCACTGCGGAGATGAGCAGGGGTTAAAACCATGGAGAGCCATCCGGGCTCCGGCCTTGCACGGGGCCAGAGCGGCTGCCTGTGCGGGGCCTATTCTTAATCCCCGAGTGGCCCGCGATGCCGCCGCCGCTGCTGCCGCCCGCCTCCTGTGTGGGATCCAGGTGCGGGTGACCCCTGCCTCCCCCTGCTGCTCAGATGAGGAGGTGCCAGCGCAGCCCAGCTCCGAGCCGGGAGCGCGAGGTCAGGAGGGGCGTCTGGAGAGCGAGGAGCGGTGCCCGGGTGTAGTGCGGCAAACGGGGCTCTGCATGCGCGTGTGTCGGGCGGGGAGGCAGGAGCCGCTCGGTCTATGCATGGCGAGTGCCTGCGCGTTCCCTCTTCACCCTCCATGGTATGTGCATGGATTGCGCATGGCGTCGGCAAGCCCGGCTCCCAAAGAAACGAACGCCTTGCCGCCCTGGCTACTTCACGCGAAGAACTCGCTGCTCCCTCTGCTCGCGCCTCTCTGTTCCCGGTTCAAGCACTGGGCTTCAGCTGAGCTCCAGATCCAGTTTTCATAACCTTTGCCCTGTCCCTGAGGTGTCTGTACGAAGGCATTCGAAAGCAATGTGCCTCTGAGCACGTGCAGAGGGCATCTTCTCTAGCAGCGTTTGTGCCCAGGCTGCTTTTCAGGGCAAAGAGAAGGGCTCTGAAGTAGATATGAATCCCACAGGTCTTTTGGAATTGATCACTGCTTAGGTTTCTTTCATAACCCAGCTGTGAGGCAGCATTGTGTAGCACTGGGCTAGGGGTGGGGAAATCTGGGTTCAAATGCCCATTCAGCCTGGCCATGAAACTTACTAGTTGAAATCCATCCAGCCACTATCTCAATTGAACCTTCCCCACAAGCTGTTGTGAGATTAAAGAATGGGAGGGTAGACTGGCTTAGGAGAAGATGGGCCCTCTTTCAATGCAGAAATTTAAGCAGAGGTTGGATGGCCTTTGGAAAACCCTTTCCAATGTTATAATTCCATGCATCTAAAAATCACCATGCACCCCAATGACTCTATATAATGCACAAATAATTGTAGAGATTCTCCCTTGCTCAATATTAGTTCTATCCCATTCCCACATTTTCGGGGTTGGAATGTGTTCAGGCTGCAAAAGATGATGTGATATGAAAAGATAAGAAAGAATCGAGAATCATGCATGGCATGATAACTTTCCCAGAAAGTTCCCATAACTGCCACTTTACCTGCTAAAGTCATCCCTGTTGGTTAGAATCAAGTGCTGCAGTTCCTTCCTCCGCTTTCTGTAGGAGAAGTTACCAGCAACAAAAGTAAAGGAAGAACCATGGTTGGCAGAATTTGCCTCTCAACAAATACCAGGGAAGTTGAAGTCCCCCATTATTACTATATCATGCCTTCTTGAAACACTGGCAATTTGTTTTTCAAAAGTCTCTTCCTCACCTTCTCCTTCACTCCAACCACCATTTTCCTTTTATTGTTTTTGTTCTATTCATTTTAATCCAGATGCTCTTGATGAGGCTACTTCTGTATTTCTGTGTAGAGATATGTCTCTTTAGTTCACCTCCCTTTATCTTCCTTCTGTTTTTGAACAAGTTATATCCTTCAATTGGTGAATTGCTGTAATGGGAGTCATTCCACCAAGCTTCAATTACATCTATCAAGTTGTATTCACCTCCTGTGTTAAGAGTTCAAATTCATGTTATAGTCCAGCTTACTTTCTACAGTTTTGGAAGACTATTGCTGGGCACTATTAGAGCTGCTCTTTCCATTGTAATGCATGGTTTCCATCCCATATTGTAGGGTGTCTTCCACAACCACAACTCTTCTCTTCTAGTAGGCCTTGGTTTCATTGTCTTTGTTTGACTGACCTTCAGCTTCTTGTTCAGTGTTGCACAGGATCTCCCGTAGGGCTGCTTTCCAATCTCATCCTCAGGTGCCTGAAAGCAGTTTAGTTCCACTGCTTCTACTGGTGCAGAGTGTCTTCTAATTCTTCTGCTCCTGTCACCCTCTTCCAGGAAGTTTCCTCTATTTCATTTTCCTTTGCTTCAGGGTTCTTCTGCCTCAGCTTGCTGTTGCAATTCTGCCTTGTGTACGTCATTTTGCTGTTGCAGTACCTCTGCCTAAGAACTCTTACTCCTTTGGGAGTAAAGTGTCGCCACCCTAGTATTCTCACTTTTTCTTCAAACAGGGCAAGAAAAGCTTGCAGTTTTCTTCCAAGCTTGCACTTATGGCACATGTAGGCCATGTTGACCTGACCAAATATTGCATGGACCTTGCAGATCACCACCACTAGAAAGTATTTTCCATCCGTAGTCTTTACTCCCTCTTTGATTTTACTTTACTGATTTTGGAATGGTCTGTGTGTTGTCCTTTCTTCCCCGAAAGTCCAACCAGTATATAAGTGCTACAAGAAAATAAATAAGGGACCTCCTCTGCTTGAACACTACTCCCAAACACCTGTTAACTGCCCCTGTTCACTTGTTCAGATTGCTCACTCTCTGGGAGCTTGCTGGTTTGCATAGCCCCTAGACCAGCTGAGGCACTTCCTCTACTTTGCCCAGCTAGGAGTCATGCAAAATCTGTGTGCATGTTTGGCCCCCTGTTTATTATCAGGCAGAGTGTGCAGCTGTTGGAGCCAAAACGGTTGCCCAGCCCTGCCATAAAGATAAGTGAAATGGGCGTCTTATACAGGACTGGTGTCGAGGGTGGGCATGGCCAGGCACTGGCCAAAGACGCACACACTGATGAGAGTCTCTTGGACTTGCTTTTCCTCTTCACCATTGCAACCTGCTTGTTTACCTCCCTCTTACTGTGGCCCATACAGTGGTGTTGGTGAGAAGGAAGATGCCTGCTTTCTCACTGGTACCCTGCATGTCAATCAAGCCAGTGGTAGCAAGGATGAGAAAGGGGAGCTGGTGTTGGTGGCAGTAAGACGGCACAAGTCTTATTGAGGGAGGGGGTCCATGGAGGGTGCCTTGCCCATGCACCACAATAATCTGGAGTGGGCAGTGTCCTTATGTATTTGTGTGGCTAATATGCATGTCTTGTTACTTTTTTCTAGTTCACATAAGCTGATATTGTCTTCACAGATGTCAGGCAGGATTTTTAGCAGGAAATCTTCCGCACCAAAAAGATGTTGTCAAGAGAAGAACCTTCAGGGCCCAAGCCCCAGAGCCCTGAACTGGAACTGAGCCACAAGAAACTGGGAGTTGGAGAGTTCTCTTTGGTTCTTCCCTCCAGACCTCTCCCTGTCTCCTCTAGTGAAAGCCAGAAGCCATACAAGTGTGTGGAATGCGGGAAGGGGTTTGGCCAGAGCTCGGACCTGATGCGCCACCTGGGGACACACTCAGGGGAGAAGCCTTACAGGTGCACAGACTGCCCCAAGGCCTTCACGCAACTGTCAAATCTGCGGCAGCACCAGCGCATGCACACTGGGGAGCGTCCCTATGCTTGCGACTGCTGCGGCAAGCGCTTCTCCTGGAGATCCAACCTAGCCCAGCACCGACGCCTCCACAGTGGCCAAAAGCCATATGCTTGTGTCCAGTGCGGCAAGCGTTTCTGTGAAAGTGGACGGCTCCTGGAGCATCAGCGCTCTCACACAGGGGAGCGACCCTACGCCTGCCCGCAGTGCTGCAAGCGCTTCATCCGCACCTCCCACCTTGCTCGTCACCAGCGCCTCCATGCTGCTGAAGGAGGCACAGAGCAGGACCAGCAGTGCTGTCCCTGCAGCGAGGGCACGGCCCTCCTCCTGCACCACCGTGCCCACTGCAAGTCATCTTAATGGTCCATTGGTGCTGGAACACCATGGCAGAAAGGGGGGGCTTCTAAAAACAGGATTTTATCTGGTTTCCTGGATCACTACTTTTTTCAGCATCCTGGAATTGCCTCCAGGCAGAGTTTCCTGTTTAACCATCAAGGCCGTAAGGTGAGTGCACAGTATTCCATAGGTCAGAGAATCTACCACAAGAGATCACGTTCTTTTCTTTTGGATGCTAATGTAAGCCATTTTATAGATTCTTTAAGGGGAAGGTGGGATATAAATATCCTCAATAAAGAGTGTCAGCTGTTCAGGCCAAGAAACAAGATCTATTTATGAAATCATCCTTTGTGATATTGTACAGTAAACTAGGGGTTTATATATTGTTGTTGTTGTTACATTTATATCTTATTATCTTTCCTCTGGCCAAGGTGGCTTACATTGTTCTCCCTGCTTCCATTGTATCTGCACAACAGCAACCCTTTGAGATAGGTTAGGCTGAGTGAGTGACTGGCCCAAAGTCACCCAGTGAGATTCATGGCTGAGTGGGGCCTAGACTCTAGTGCTCCTAGGCCCCTGTCCAACACTCTAACCACCAGACCACACTGCTTAGACCAGGTAAGTGGTGGTGCCACTCTGGGTAAAATGCTTTCAGCCTCCTGGAAACTGGGCCAGTCCAGAATCTTCCTCTGCCTGGGGCTACGAGAAAGATGACACCACTCCTGTTCCATCTGAATTGGCAGCTGGATTGGTATATGATTATGCCATCAACATGGAGGGAGGGCATCCTCCTCTCCTGCACCTGAAAACAGCAGATTAATTTAGGGGAGGCCACATGGCACAGAGCTGTCTTTCTCAACCCAGTGCGGTTGAGAATCTTCCCACATCTGTTGACTAGGCAAGTGCCTCACTCAGTCTTGTGGTAGGGCTGTTGCACCATTACTTAACTACACATTGCACACACATATGAACAATGACTGCTTTCCTTGGGAAAGAGACGTAGATGATAAGGAACTGACAGTGTGTATGAGTCCTTCAGGCTTAGGTTAGTCTTCAGCTTTGTCCACAGATACACATTTAATGTACAATTCCACACTGTGTGAAAGGGCAGATAAATGAATACACACAAGTAGGTGGAATCTAGTATTTTAGAGTTGGAAATGGGCTCGAAGCTCATCTCTTCTGCTTGCCTGTTCCATGTTGAAATTACAGTGCTGGATGCAACTACAGCATCTTTGACAGATGGACATCCAGCCTCTGCTTAGACACATCCGACGAAGGAGAGTTCATCGCTTACTGCAGCAGTCTGCTCCATGGTCAAACAGCTCCTACTGTGATGAAGTTTCTCTTCACTCTTAGCCTAATTCTACACCCTTGCAATTTCCACCTACTGATTCCTGTCCTACCTTGCAGACAGTTCACAAGCCTCCTCCATCTTCTGCCTGACAGATCTTCAAATATCTGAAGAGCTCCCATGCATCCCCTTAATCTTGCCTTCCCTACGCTAAATACAACCAGCTCTTTCAACTGTTAATGCAAATCCCTCACTATTCTGGTGACACTCCTCTGGACACAGTTTAGTTTGTCTGCAGCCTTCCTTAAATACTATGTCAAGAATTGGACACTATTCTCCAAATGCAGCCCTTCACTGCAAAACACAATGGAACTGTAACTGCTTGAGATCTGGATGCTGTGGTTCTGTTATTGCACCTTCAGATTGTTTCGGTTTTCTAAGCAGCCATATCACATAGCTGCCTCACATTCAGCTTATGACTCCCTAACAGAGTGATCCTATAGCCCAAAACAATCATTTTTTTTCAACTGTTCCTCACAGGTCTTTGTTTCCAGACCCCTTACTAGGCAACCATAGGATTCTTCAGAATTTCAGATCCCCTTTTCAAAAAAGGGGTCCAACTTTAGAGCTGGGGTTTCAGATTTGGATTCTACCCCTCTCCATACACAGTACACATGGAAAAAACATGCCAGCAGCTCCTCTGGGGCCACAAGAGCGACCTCGAGGTATAAAGGGGCAGAAGGAAAGGCTAGGGGTCACAAGGCCATGCTGCATCCTGTCAGCGTTCCAGCCTCCTTCCTGTCTAAAGCACCACAGTTAGATGCCCCAAATCAGCCATCTATTTGTCTTGCAGTTGTGGGTGGGGGTGGCAGGAGAAAGGACAGGAAGGCCTCCGCACTCTTCTTGTCCTGCAAAAGCTGTCAATCCTTCAAATTGGGAGGTTCACAGGCATTTTCATTAGATTGTGACACCCTGATCATTTCAATATATACTGTTGTCAGTCTTGTTCTCCCCCATAATATACTTGTGCCTTTGATCCCTGCTCCCCACACATATCTAAATATAATATCCAACGTTTGTGCTGCCTGGGTAGAAAAACAATGGGACTCTTATGAGGTAGTTTGACTGGGACATGGGGGCAGGAGGGGGATCAGAGCTGAGCTTTGATTGGAGGGGGAAAAGATTGCATCACAATCACAGTTTATTTTCCTGTGCCCATCATTTGATGCCAAGAAGCTGGGGGCAACTATGTATTAGCAGTAGTATCTAATACACTCTTTTGGTTGAAGGCTGAAGCAGAGATTCTGAACTGTTTTGGGAAGTGGTGAATCTTTCCTGAGATCTCTGCTGGCCTCAGTGATCTTCTTGGGCATGGCTAAGGTTGCAGAGAGCAACAGGGATTCCTCCAGGGCCAGCAAGGCTTAAAGGCCAAGTCTCATCCCTTCTCAGAGGAACCAAGGAGACTCCATGGGCCAGAAACTCCACAGGTCAGATAAGTGTTTCTGCATCCCTGGGCTAAAAGCTAAAGTGGCTGGAGATCGGTTTTCTTGCCATGAGCCTGTTCTTGCTTTGTTGTTGCTGTGTTTTTATTGAATTTTAATGCATTGTTCATTATTGTTTTAATCAAGCTTTATTTATTAGAAGCTGCCTTGAGTACCGTTTTTCATTTAGAAAGATGGGGTCCAAACCAAACCAATTAATAAAAATAAATGTGGCATGTGTAGGAAAATGGAAGACATTCTTTGTGGATTGGAAAATCTAAATGATTATGTATCTATGCAGGTCAGCTTCAGCTTTAATGGATGTGTTTCTGATTCCTGTCTTACCTTGATGACTTAGACTGGGGATGGGCAGATTTCTTACTTGTTGGATCTGCTCTTAGTTTTTATGTTTTTTACTCAAATCCCGGAAGCCAAGTGCAAAAAAATACCCTTAAGATTTTTAAAATGCCTTTCTGAGCCGAGTAATATGTTTTGAGTACCAAAACTGAATGGAGCTCACAGTCTTTTCACACAAAAATCCCCTTATTTACTGTGAGCTACCTTTATTTCAGCTGTCTAACTTAGGTAGGGCAGAAATAATTTTGTTGTTATTTTTAAATAATTGGGAGTAAGAAACTCTTGCATATCTACTGCAAATCATCTGGAGATCTACTTTCCACGCTGCTGTAAAGGCTTAGTTCTTCTCCCAAATGACCTCTTGTCTTGGCTAAACTCCATCCTAGCTGAGGCATTGGGTGGTTTCCTGGATTTTGTGCAGGCCCCTGAGAGCTTCTTTGCAACTCTTACACTCTGTTGGGACCAACTGTGTGCACAGCACTGACCTCAGATTATAAATTTCAGTATTAGTTCAGCATTTGATGAACGGAGCTTTTCGGAAAATGTAATGCCCCTCTCAACTAAAGTGCCCTTTTATTCCCACAAGGGGGAGTCATATCACATTCACAATTGCACAGTAATCATAGAGACATAGTAACAATGGCTGATTGAACGTCTTGTCAAGTTGGTGACCCCAGAAAATGAAAAAGACATGAACAGTGAGCATGTCTTTTATCACTGTCTTTTTTCAGGTTAAGCAGGTGCTAGATTTTTCACATTACATGGAAGCCACCTTCTTGAAGTATGATATAGGAATCAAGTCCCACTTTCAGAGATTTTATTTTGTGCAATAAAAACATAGCTGTTACTCAGCTATGTATAATAGGATTCCTGTGTGTGTGTGGGGGGGGGGTCCTTCTATTGCCAGCATAACTCATTTTCTAAAACTGCAACTTGCAATGTCTGATGCAAAAGAAAATGCTATTCTTTTTTTCACCCCCTTCCTGACATAGAACATTTATTTTTAAGCTTATTACCTAATTCAAGATTAACAATGAAGTCATCTACAGTTCTACTCAAAAGTACATCCCACTAATTAATGCAAAGAAAGACTGGACACACTCTTGCTTTTTTTTAGCCAGGCAAATACATATTGTATTGGCATATAAACTATTGAGTTGGATTCTGTTTTTATTGTGTTATTGTTGTATTTTTAACCATGTTTTATTGTATTTGTTTTACTGTTGCTTTAACTAAGTTTTGAATAGATGAATAAATAGATTCCTATGAACTGCCTCAAGTGCCAATTTCTTGGTGGAAAGGATGAATACAAAGGTGTATCCCAATAATAAAGAAGAAAAAAGGCAGCCAACACAGAAATTGCCATGTGGATCGTCCTTTATTCACAACACATTTTGATAATTTTCAGGGGATGGGGTCTTCCAAAGAAACAAGCAAATATCTCACCTTTTCTTCTTGAAGCACATACCTTTGCCCTAAAGACATGCCCAAGAAATTGCTGAAACATCTTCCATAGCTGCTGAAATACATTGAAAATAATGAAAATTGGTGATACAGCAACCCCTCCATTATGCTGCTATCCCACCTCTGACAAGCAATTGGTTGGTTGGTTGGTTGAATTATGGGCTGCCTCTCTGACCCAAGTAACTTCAGGCAAGATGTACAGTAAAACTCAATGCAATGTCAAATAGATCACAGAAGAGTAGAGTTGGAAGGGGTATCAGGTCCACCCCCGTCCTCAGTGTAGGACTCCAAGGTAACCATCCCTCTCAGACAGCTGTACAGTTGCATCTTGAATGCATCCCGTGTGAGAGAGCCACAACCTTGCTAGGACATTGGTTCCATTGTCATACTGCTCTAACAAATCTCCAGGCCCTGATGAATGCCATCCTAGAGTCACAAAAGGGCTGGAAGAAGAACTGTCAGAACCATTGCCTATTATCTTTGAGAAATCATGGACAAGAGGGGAAGTACCAGATGAATGGAGAAAGTCTAGTGTTGTCCTCATCTTAAGGAAAAGAAAACCCTGGGAAGTACGGATCAGCAAGTCTGACATAAATCACTGGGAAAATTCTGGAACAGATTATCAAGGAGTCATTCTGCAAACCCCTTGAAAACAGTGCAGTGATTATTAGAAGCTGACACAGATCTCTCAAAAACAAATCCTGCCACACTAATCTGATTTCATTTGTTTTTGATTGGGCAACCTCCCTGATGGACTGTGGGAATGCTCTGGACACAATATATCTTGACTGCAGCAAAGCTTTTGACAAAATGCCCCATAATATTCTGATTAGCAAACTAGCTAAAAGTTAGCTGGATGGCTCCACACTTGGCTACAGAATCAGACTCAAAGAGTGCTCATCAATGGCACCTTCTCAAACTGGGGAGAGGTAATAAGTGGGGTGCCTCAGGGTTCAGTCATGGGCACAGTGCTCTCCAACATTTTTATTAATGACTTGGATGAAGAAGTACCGGGAACAATTATCAGGTTTGTGGATGATACAAAACTGAGTGAGATAGCTACTGCCTTGGAAGACAGAAGAGTCAAGGTGATCTGGATAGGTTGGAGCACTGGGCTGTTGTAGATCACAAACTGAATATGAGTCAACAACATGATGTGGCTGCAAAAAAGGCAAATGCTATTTTGTGTTGCATTCATAGAAGTGTCACTTCCAAACCATGTGAACTACTAGTTCCCCTTTACTCAGCACTGGTTAGGCCTCATCTGGGGTACTGCGTCCAGTTCTGGGCACCACACTTTAAGAAAGATGCAGACAAGCTGCAAGAAGCAACTGGACAGTTATCTGAGTTGGAGCCCTACACCAAGCAAGGGGTTGGACCCAATGGCCCTCTGGCCCCTTCCAGCTCTACTATTCTGTGACTCTATGAGACTGTAAGTCAAAGCTGATACTGGCTGCAAGAATATTTGTCTGAGGTGGAGGTTCAAGGAATTTGACCTGAGGTAAAGTAAGTCGTTAGAGGCTTATAACAGAAACAGTGTCTTTTGAGTCCTGACAAAGTATTGCTAACCTCTAAGCTAATATTAGTAACCCCTTATGAACAAATATCATTGTGAAGGGTCTAGTGCTTGTGCTAATTCCATGGGTAAAGTTCTTTCATCAGCAACTATGAGACTTTAAATATTCTTGAAGAATCAGTGGCATGGGAAATGAATCCTAGTTACAGAATTCTCCTTAGGTCCAAAAATATAAGCATTTATTCTAAAGAAATGTGCGGGGTGGGGGGGGGTTGCCCAGTGAAGGAGCAGTTTCTCCATAGGTAGCAGCAACACTGGGAAAAGGCAATCTCCCTAGGATATAAACTAGCACTTGCAAATTTTATGCAAATCACCATTTCGTAATGCATTTCCTCTCTACCCCAGTTCAGGCAAATCTCTGCCTTCAATCCTGTAGCTACCATTAAACCATGCTCAGAGCAGGCTAGAGTACTTAATTCCATTGGTGATATCATCCCCAAGGCCTTTTTTTTCTCTAACACTCTGTAGTAAAATTTCCTCAAGGGGGAACAGACTTTGTTGGAGAATTGATGATAAGAAACGTTCATTGTTGCAACTTGCTTAGGGATCAATTAAAAAGTTGTCTCTAGCCATTTCTCAGCCTGCAGTGTAAATAAGCTCTGAGGGAGGGCTTTCAACATCCATTCCCTCATTCCCCAGAGACAGTGAGTTAATTAACCCAAGTTGGGTGCTATTAAAAGTTTCCACTTTTTATGAACAGTTCAGCTCTGACAGGTACATCCCAGGAAGCAAGCCCCTGGCATGTCCTATTCTGCTTTCAGAGCAAAAACACTGTGCGTTGTCGAGGCACAAGGAGATGGCACAACCGGGTGGGGAGCTCCCAGTGGAGGCAGGGCTTGTGTGATCAACTTCCTCAATACAAGAAATGGACATTAGAAACAGTGAACTTCAAACAGAGCAAGTGGCTACTCAGTGCCCTTGAGGCATACAACTTGCAAGCAATTACTGCAGGCATCATATATACAGGTAGTATTTTCTTTTCCAAGGGGAATTTCAAATTATGGGGTATGTAAGAATTAAGTACCACAAGGCAATGATGTTGCAGCCATTGCTTCTAGGCAGACAAACTTGCAGTAAAGATAGACTAAGCATGACTAATGATAATTGCCAGCTATGTACACAGTGCCGGGTCCAGGTTCCCGAAGGCCTGTCAGCAGGATACCTTCAATCTACTTTCTCCCTCATCAAGTCTGTCTTCTCCCTACCATTGTCATCCGCTGGTATTGCTCTCCTCTTTCTCAGCTACCATTCGATTGCTCATCAGGCAGAGAGCCATTGAGCAAGCAGAAAAGTGTTTATCACTCTTCTTTTTCACCACTACCATTTTCTGGGCCATAGGAGGAGGCAGGGAACAAGGACTTGCAATGGTGACGAGCAGGAGCAACTCCTGGGGACTCTTGCTAGTGGGTCCCTACTGGGATATGGGACTTTAGCAGGCGCCCAGTCAGGCCTACCCTCGTCACCAGCCTTGCACGTATACCATTTAAACTGAAGCTAGTCATCCATATGCATGATAGCACAATATGGAGACTGCCCCTTCCCCAAGTTATTGAAGATCTTGCCCACCTTCAAAGTCAAGGCAGAGGGCCCTCAAGCTTGGGGCAGCAACGTGACCCTCTGGAGTCCCCACATAACCGAACCCCCTTCTCAAACTATATTCCAGGCTTTTGTGCAGCCACCCCATCCCATTCCTCCAAGCCTTCATTTACAACAGTAAGAGGTATCAGCTAAATATGCATTTCTATTTTTGGAATGTTGGCCCTGCTCTCCACTGGATTGTTCTCTCCCCCAAGATCTCCCTTGAAATGGAACTTCAGCTTCAGGCTGAAGGAAGACCCCTGGCATGCACCTCCCCCTTTTAAATTATTGTGGAATTGTTGCATTTAAAAGCTCACCTGGAAATAATAAACATCCATTCAAGTGAACAAGCAAGGTTGGGAGAAAAAAAAATATTGCTTTGCCCCCAGTATGCTAGCTACAAAAAGAGCCCTCCCATGGTCAGCATGGGAATTAGGGCAGCCATTTCTGCATTGCTAAAGAGGACATCTATCACCAAACAAAAACAGATGTGTACATCTAGAATTATGTATGTATGGCTACACATGTTTAAATTGGTTATAAATGAAATACAGTGTATAGCAGAGAAGACTGTGAGAAGGTGATCTGTGCAGGGTGCTTCTTAAGTCTGTTATTCAGGATTTCGTTACTTAATAGACTCCTTCAAAGACTATGGCTGCACTCCCTTCTTATGACTCTTGATTTTGAACTGGTCTTAGACTGGATAGCACTCCAAATAAAGAACAGAGGACTGTTTTCTGTAAGGTAGAACACATGGCCACCCTAGTAGGAATGCAGGGTAGTAAATGCAATCTATTAATTGTAAATACATCTATGGAGTGTGTGCACGTGTGTGTTTAGAAAGGTACATTACGGTCAGATTTGCAATTGTTAAGAACTGCTTTTCTGGACTAAAGGTTTGGCAAGGTCCTAGTTCAGCAGTCTGTTTCCAACAGAAGCTACATGACTTTTCAGG
Source organism: Varanus komodoensis (assembly GCF_004798865.1). Lineage (NCBI taxonomy): Eukaryota > Metazoa > Chordata > Lepidosauria > Squamata > Varanidae > Varanus > Varanus komodoensis. The sequence goes on along the minus strand of NW_025336011.1, from coordinate 7,309,291 downwards.
GACGAACAAAGCATTAAGGTGATGTCTGTCCCCTGAAACACAAAAGTTACACAAGTTACTTGTGGTTGATGGTTCCATGTATCACTCATGGCAGATCTTCCATGAAACTGTTCATTTACCTTTCAAAGCAGGGGTACAAACTTTAGGCCAATCCAGTTGCCCTTCTGGGGCTCCTCCATTGGAAGCCCACTCCACTGTTTGGCTGAAATTCAACACTGCTGTTTTAATGCCAGTGAGGGATTATTGGTCACATTACCATGTTAACTGTCACTGCTCTTGCTAGGGGACTAGTCCTGCCTTGCACATGAGGGTCAGCTGTGCAATTCTCCTTAACTTCATCTTCACATTTTCTGCAAGCCAGACACCTGGTAGGCAAACATCTCCTGGGTAATAAAGCAATTAAGTATGTTTATCACTTTATTATATTTGCTGGTAAATTACTGAAAAGAAAAAAGAATGGTGCATCTACTTGCTGAGCTAGAGGTTCACTGGATGACAGGATCTGCCAAAAGAGCATCAGTCTGTCCCCTGGAAATGTACTGTTCCCACAGTAAATGAGGGACATGGCCATTACTATGTATATAAAAGATATGGGGCACCATTCCATCTTATGGCCCCAAAAATAATTAGTCAAACGTTTGGCAGAAGGGCTCAAGGGTAAAAAAGGATCATATGCTAATATAACTGTACAAATGCAAAGTCACAAATAATTACAAGAATTTAATTTTCACAGAAGCCAAGCCGATTATTTCCCATCTAAATCACCCCAAATTGTTCAATTAAGTTAAACTTCCCTGAACATGCCAAAGCAGCAACCTGTCTTCAGTTCATTTACCCTGAATTAAGTTTCCATGCAGATCCTGCTCCGAATCAAATTCCCTTTTAATTACTTATCCCCATGCATCACAAACTTCCAAAAAACCACTAGGTTTTAAGTTAGATGTATGAAATACGTTCAGTGGTAGTCAATTCCCCTTCAAACCTTTTTTCTTGAAAGGTATAGAAGGAAGGGGGAAAAGGCATTTCGACCAGAAATGTGCCAGTTTTTAGATACGGCTTTGCAATAATTACGGAGCAGACAATAAATTTTCACATTCACCACGGATTCACAATTTGAAGCTTCCAAAATCCACTATTTATTTAAAAAAAGAAAGAAAAGGGTAGGGCTTCTTTATGTGCATTTTAATGCAACTTGCAGTTGGCCCCACAGGAATGTTATGCAAATACAAAAGGAATTGTAGCCAAGGGTGTACTCCTATGCATCTTCAGACAGCATTCCACAGCCAGCAAACTGCAGGATATTTTTCTGCCTAAAGGTGCTTAGGATTGTACCCCAAAGGTCCCGCTGTACCAAGTTTTTGCATGTGAACATCAGATTTGAGGGGAGGAGCAGTGCTAGGAGACAGGCAGTGAAGAAACCACCAGCATTCAGCACAGGTAATCAAAGAGCTCTTATACTTTCAATGGCAGTAAACCAGAAGGAATTTCTACAGATGTCGCTTAACATGGAGTAGAGTAAGAAAAGCTGAATGTTCCAGAATTCCTTCTACTGCACCATTAGTGAAGGTACAGGAATGCCAACTGTAACTTTATTCACTTGTGGGTAGCGAAGAAAGAGAGATATGTTTTGTAGTGACATTGCCTTGCCTTATTCACAGAATTACAGTATATCACAGAAGTGAGTACACCCCTCACATTTTGTAAATATTTTATCTTTTCATGTGACAACCCTGAAGAAATGACACTTTGCTACAATGTAAAGTAGTGAGTATACAGCTTGTATAACAATGTAAATTTGCTGTCCCCTCAAAATAACTCAACACACAGCCATTAATGTCTAAACCACTGGCAACAAAAGTGAGTACACCCCTAAGTGAAACTGTCCAAATTGGGCCCAAAGTGTCAATATTTTGTGTGGCCACTATTATTTCCCAGCACTTCCTTAACCCTCTTGGGCATGGAGTTCACCAGAGCTTCACAGGTTGCCACTGGAGTCCTCTTCCACTCCCCCATGATGACATCACAGAACTGGTGGATGTTAGAGACCTTGCGCTCCTCCACCTTCCATTTCAGGATGTCCCACAGATGCTCGATAGGAGACATGCTTGGCCAGTCCATCACCTTCAGATGGTCAGTTTCTTTAGCAAGGCAGAGGTAGTCTTGGAGGTGTGTTTGGGGTCGTTATCATGTTGGAATACTGCCCTGTGGCCCAATCTCTGAAGGGAGGGGATCATGCTGTGCTTCAGTATGTCACAGTACATGTTGGCATTCATGGTTTCCTCAATGAACTGTAGCACCCCAGTGCTGGCAGCACTCATGCAGCCCCAGACCATGACACTCCCACCACCATGCTTGATTGTAGACAAGACACACTTGTCTTTGTACTTCTCACCTGGTTGTCGCCACACACGCTTGACACCATCTGAACCAAATAAGTTTATCTTAGTCTCATCAGACCACAGGACATGGTTCCACTAATCCATGTCCTTAGTCTGCTTGTCTTCAGCAAACTGTTTGTGGGCTTTCTTGTGCATCATCTTTAGAAGATGCTTCCTTTTGGGATGACAGCCCTGCAGACCAATTTGATGCAGTGTGCGGCGTATGGTCTGAGCACTGACAAGCTGACCCACCACCCCTTCAACCTCTGCAGCAATGCTGGCAGCACTCATACGTCTATTTCCCAAAGCCAACCTCTGGATATGACGCCAAGCACGTGCACTCAACTTCTTTGGTCGACCATGGTGAGGCCTGTTCTGAGTGGAACCTGTCCTGTTAAACCGCTGTATGGTCTTGGCCACCATGCTGCAGCTCAGTGTCAGGGTCTTGGCAATCTTCTTATAGCCTAGGCCATCTTTATGTAGAGCAACAATTCTTTTTTTCAGATCCTCAGAGAGTTCTTTGCCATGAGGTGCCATGTTGAACTTCCAGCGACCAGTATGAGAGTGAGAGCAATAACACCAAATTTAACACACCTGCTCCCCATTCACACCTGAGACCTTGTAACACTAACGAGTCACATGACACCAAGGAGGGAAAATGTCTAATAATGCCCAATTTGGACAGTTTCACTTAGGGGTGTACTCACTTTTGTTGCCAGCAGTTTAGACATTGATGGCTATGTGTTCAGTTATTTTGAGGGGACAGCAAATTTACACTGTTATACAAGCTGTATACTCACTACTTTAAATTGTAGCAAAGTGTCATTTCTTCAGGGTTGTCACATGAAAAGATATAATAAAATATTTACAAAATGTGAGGGGTGTACTCACTTCTGTGATATACTGTATATGGGAAATCCAGATATTGTAATCTGCTTGTGTTCTCCCACCCAGGTGGCAGTACAATGGACAGAACTGACCCTACTGCTCACTTCTGGTAATACAGGAAATGGAATGCACATTTTTTTCCAGCCATACCACAGGACTGGTAATTTGGTAGGAAGCTACACAGATACTTTGGTTATTGAATCAAGCTTTGATTCTATGGACTTGGGAACAGATGAAGTTGCTTTATAAAAGAAGGAAAATCCCAGCAATCCATCTATGTTGGAAATGCAAGCCAGAACATCCTAAGCCACCCTTCTCCAAGCTGATGTTCCTAGAAGTGCTGGATGACAGTCTTCCAAAGGAACATGGGAAGCCGTCTTGTACCGAGTCAAACCTTTGGTTCGCTTAGCTAAATAGTGTCAACACTGACTAATAGCAGCTCTTCAGGATTATCACCTACCCCTACCTGGAGTTGTTGAGGTTTGAACCTGAGCCTTCCACATGCACAGCAGGAACTCGAGTACTAAGGTTCAGCCCCTCTTAAGGAGAGAATCATGTTGAAAATACAAAAAGACGTGTAAAAAACTTTGTCACTTGATTATGCTGTGCTATTCTTCTCCTACTTGTATCTGAGATAAGATAGTGGAATAAAACCAGTCCCTAATTATACTTTAAGTTTCTTTTCTGGTAGCAAGGAAAAAATGACATTGTTTAGTGTCTACTTGTTAATGTCCATGTTAGTAGGGGATGATGGGGTTCAACACATCTGGGGGGGTGCCAGGTTGAGGAAAATAGCTGCGAGCTATAAACATGACATCCTCAAGCCTGCCCACTTAAAAAAACGAAACCACCACCACAACAAAATGGTACAGAACTTAGAGTTTTCCCATTTTAGAGGAGTGTTGCAATGAACAAAAAAGCAGCTCCTGTGAATCACATCAATAGTTCATCGGGGAAGATAGGAAGGTACCCCATTATCTATCTTCCCACAGTCATAAGTAAGGTGCCACTGGCAAGTCCACATGCCCCGAGCCCCTGGCACTCGGTGGCAGACTGCCTGTCATGATGGACATCAAGTCACTGTAGCTCAATATGGAACCATTAAGTAGACAAGGCAGACTATTGGTCCATCTAGTTCGGTGCTGTCTATTCCGAGTGTCAAAAGCTCGATTTCAGATGTGGGCCATTCAGACCTGTCACCTGAGATCCTTTCATGGGAGATAGGATCTATATCTTTTGCATGCAAAACATAGTCACGGAGCTACAGGCAGGCTAGGAACAGCACTGGCAAAGTCTTGTGAATGCAGCTACAGTCTTACCCTTTCGCAGCCATGTCCTCCACCAGTGAAGTCATGACCTGGGGACACAACAGCACCTCCAGCCTCCACTTTAGAATCTACCACTTGCCTCTCATCGGCATGTTGGCCCCTGAGGACTGCCTTGCAATGGAAGAAATCGAGGTCCCAAGTGGAGAGCATTCCATTTGCTGGACACCATACACCTTTCCAGACACTGGAGGACTCAAGGCAAGGCCTGGCGCCCTATTCCTTCTATGAGCTGTGAGTGTTGGACAAGGTGAACTCGTCAGCGGGCAAATCAGGAAATGCCCTAGGCTGAATGAGGCTGCATGGATGCCTCGGAAGTCGGGTCCCCCTTCCAGCCTGCAACTGGCCCTTCCCCTGTTGCCTCCCCCTTCCAGGTGACCAGACTGGCTTCTCCAGGGGCTGGATCTCCTGCTTTCCAAGTGGCAATGGTGCTCTCGGCAGATGAGTCCGCTGTTTTCCATGAGGCGCCACTAGTGGCGGCAATGCTTCCCTCAGCAGCAGAAGCGGTGGCAGCAGCAATGCTTGGCTTCTCCTTCCAGTCAGCAGCAGAGGCAGCCGTGACAGCCAAGGGCCCTGGAATGTCAGGCTGCCCACCTTTCCAAGCAGTGTGGGTGGTCATGTGGCGCTCCAGCAAGGTGCGGTGGGAGAAGTACTTGTTGCAGATGCAGCACTGGAAGCGTTCCGGGCGGTGGGTGCGCATGTGGACGTTGAGGGAGCTCTTCTGGGTGAAGCGCTTGCAGCAGATGGAGCACTGGAAGGCTCGCACTCCCGTGTGAGTCACCATGTGCTTGAGCAGGTAGTCCCGCAAGGAGAAGGAGCGCCAGCAGATGCTGCACTGGTGGGGCTTTTCACCTGTCAAGACACTGTGAGTTAGTGGAGAATATGGAACTCTAGGCTCAGGCGGCAGCGGGAGGAGGTGATCCACAGCTCTGGGTGAAAGCAGCGGTGGGGAGCCCCTCCTGCCCAAGCACTGCATTCAACTCCAGAGAAGTTCTCCTAGGTTGTGTTCTTGCAGTGGGTGGGTCCAAAGGCAAAAGGGGCCAGCAGGTTTAAAATTTTATATTTGCTGCTGATAATTCAGCTTTAGGAGAGGCTTTTCAGTGTTTCAGTATAGGGAAAATTCTACAAAACCCAGAAACTCAGCAAATGTTTGGTGGTCTGGGGAAAGAGGCCCCTTGAGAAATCTCTGGGGAGTAGGACTGGAAATACAAGTGAGCAGGATTGGGCCTCTAGGCTTAAGGTTCCCCATCCCAGGATTTAAAGGGATGTTTCTTGAGAATGATATAGGTAGGCACTCAAAACAGTGATGTATAGATAAAATCAGAGATCTATAAAAAAGGAAACTAGCAAATATATTACACAATTGGGGGATTGTGTAATCCCCCAATTGTGGGGGGATGGCAGCCTGCATAGGTCCTTCTCTGTGGCAGCAAGCTTCAGCTTAGGGACCGAATTGAAGTTTAGAGAACCTCTTGGGGAGGTAGGCAGGGCTCAAAGGCAAAAGGGGAGAGGACAGATATACCTGTATAATTTGAACTAATGGTGCAATCCTGGGCATGCTTAGATAGAAAAGAATCCTTCCCCTGCCAGCTTTTTCTGTCTAAAGATGCATAAGATTGCTCCCTGAGGAGAGGTGTGTCAACCTTTCAGAAAGGCTTTCAAGAAAGCCTTGAAACCATCAGAGGAGCAATGGTCAGGGGAAAGGTGTACACTGGGGAGGGGGGGAAGGGAGAATGACCATTTGCAGAACCTCAGAGGACTAGATGGCATCCAAGGCTGGCCAGATTTGGTTCAACACCCCAGTGCTGCATGCCACCTTCCTTGTGCCTTCTCCCTTAGCATCCTCTAGAGTTTTGGACATCAGTGCCCAGCAGCTCCAGCCAACATGATGAATGTACAGGGATCCTGGGAATTGTAATCCAAAACAGGATTTAGGAATAGGAAAGGACCAGTTGGATTATCTTCCTCCTTGTATTCTGTTGGTGTTTGATAACTTTTGTTTTCAGCTAGCCATTGTCTCTGTTGCTCTTTACGTGATTGTCCGTGACTCTAGCTTCCTTGGTTCTATTATTTTTTCTGTTTTCAGTCTGATGCTATGCTGTTGATTTGTTATTTTAACTAATGTGGATAATTGCTATTGGGTGTTTGCTAGGTATTTTGGGCATCTCTGCTGGAGGAAGGAAATGGCACAAATTTTCATAACTATAGAGCCAATGGCCATGCTGGCTAGGAATAAGGGCACCAGGTTGGGGCAATTGGCTAAAGGTTATTTATTTATTTATTTAGACATTTATAAGCCACCCCATTCGCCGAAGGTTATGTCATCTTTAAGCAACAGCAGTGACAAAGCACACACTATGCAAAATTGTATAACCATTCTCCGGCAAGGGCCTTTTAATATGGCATTTTAATATACAACCTTGGTGATTATGTATGTATAAGCTTGTGTGATTTGGGGATATTATGGGACATGGCTGATTTTTGGCTTACAAGTCCAAAATTAAGAACTCCAAATAAATTAACCAGTCTCTGGCTGCACCATTTGAAGTCTTGCTCTGTCTATCATGTAATAAAAGAACCCTGATGCTGAATCATTCAACGTGAAGGATGCCTAGAGCAACCTTCTCCCACCTACTACCTTCTCCATTTAAACCCAGCCAACATGGCCATTGGTTAGGAAAGACAGCAGTTGTTGTCCACCCCACCTGGAGAAGGCCAGATTGGAGAAGGCTGCCCTAGATGGAGAGAGCACCTACCCTTCTCCAGAAGCCAGTGAATCTGAAACATATGAAAAATGGCCACTGCTCGATCCCAGTATCTCTGGTTAAATAGATTAGGTGGAGGCAACAGGAAAGACCTCCACCTGAGACCCTGGAAAACAGTGGTCAAGAACAATAGCCAGAATTGGTCCAGATGACAAGTATCCTGACTTCATAGAATGCCCTTACTTTTAAACTATGCTGCAGCTCTTCCTCTCTTGCACCCTACCAGCATTTATCCATCTCTTACAGTGTTCTGCAGTATTTACTCAGAATAACTTTGTGACTGGTCTGCAGGAGGCATTTTTCAAGGGCTTGCCATGGCTGTTCCCGCCAAGTGCTTCGCTTCACCTCCCTCGCACCCAACAATCTCCCTCCCCGGTTAATGTCAACCTCAGAGTATCCATTACCGGAATGGATGAACATATGCTTGGTGTAGTTTTTGCGGGAGCTGAAGGTTTTCTGGCAGTGGCTACACTGGTAGGAAGGCTCGGCACAGCGTGAGGGACCGGGCTGTTGACTCGGCTGCTCCCCTCCGTGCAGGGTTCCCGTGACCATGGCGCTGGGGCTCAGCTGCACCATGTTGCTGGCACCGGCCTCCTGCTGCGGTTGCTGCTGCTGCTGCTGCTGCTGCTGGATACTGTAGAAACTCTGGGCCACCCCACCAGGCTGGGGCAAGTGGAACTGGAAGATGCTTGTGGTGCTGGTGGCTGTGTTGGCACCACTGACCTCAGCCTTGAGTTCCCGTTGGATGCCCAGTGAGGAGACAAACGTCAGCCCCCCACTGCCGCTAGTGCTGCGCTGCGGAAATGCTGTGGAGGGGCTGCCCAAATCCGGCTTGAATTCTCCAGTCAAGCTCCTCAGGTTGGAAGCCTCCAAACTGCAGTCTGAGTGGAACTTCTCCCTCTCTTGTGCAGCCGCCGCCTCTTCGCCACTTTCCTCCCCCTGCCAGGATGGAATGAAGGACTCCGAAAAAACATCCTGGTTCCCAAAGAAATCCTGGCCCTCAGATGTGGCATAATCCAGGTGGATGTTCTCTTTCCTACTGGACCCACCAGCATTCTCAGAATCCTTTGCCTCTGCCTCATCACCGAAACTGGCGGGGAAGTTCCCATTTCCGCTACACTCTGCAAAACAGCTCAGTTTGGCCTCCCGGTCTGTCACCACCCCTTCCCTGCTTTCTGCACCACCCGCCTCCTCCTCGTCCTTGATGATGACGGGCATTGTCTCGGACAGCTGCAGCCTGACTGGCTGGCGCTGCTTGCGGCTGTGGCAGCTGGGTGCTGCCTCAGCAGGGTGCAGGTAAGAGCTTCCTGCCTCCCCATCACTGATGCCCCCATCACAGGGGGCCACCCTGGGCTCTCTGTGCTGGGAGGAGAGCAGGTCACGCAGCTTGTAGCGCACCTCCGAGGCGCAGAGCAGCTTGGGTGGTTCAAGGTGGGCAGCCTCAAGGTCCCCAGGCCGTGCTACGCCCCCCATGACCTCTTTGGGTGGCTGCTCTTGGGGCTTGGAGGGCAGAACCCTAGGGACGGAGAGGGGCACTGGTGGGGGAGCAGTGGGAGGCTTTGGGCTGCGACTCTGGGAAATAATCTGGGTGCACTCATCAATGACGGTCTTGATTTGCAGGATGGAGGCAGCTGTGAGGATCTGCAGAGCTTCAGACTGGGCAACCACCAAAGAGCCGCTGTACATGAATTCCACGAGTTGCCGCACCACCTGGCTAGGTACCACCGGGGGCACCTCAATTTCCGAGTAGCCCAGCAGGAGCTTGTCATGGAAGAAGGGGCTGCCAGCAGCCAGTACACAGCGGTGGGCGCGTAGCGTGGCCTCCTGGATGTGCACCGTCACATCGCAGAAATGTCCACCCAGGCGCTGCCCATTCAGCGTCTCCAGGAGAGACTTGCTAAAGTTCTGGAGGTGGATGTAGTGGACAGCTTCAGCCATGGCGCCTTCTGTGCCACACTGGGCCTTTCAGAGACCTTTGAAAGGAGAGCAGGTACTGCAGGTGCAGATGTCAGGTGGAGGCTCTCTGGCTCACAAGTCCTGAAACACAACACGAGGGGGGAAAGTGAGCAGAACGACCAGACAGGGTACCCCATGTTAATCTGCCGCATTAGAGCTGTGGTTCCCAACCTTCTTGGATCCGTGGGCACACTGGCAATGTTGAGTGTATCTCAAGATGGCTCATAAGGGTGGAGCTTGCCCATTCATGCTACCATGGTGGGCACACCTGGGGACAACCCCCTCATTTGCCAGGAGGTCAAGGCGAGACACTGAAAGATAATTTGCCCAAGGACCTCACACAAGACAGAGGTGGGGCCTTTCTTTGGAATCCAAAGAAAGATGACACTGGAGAGCACCGCTTCACTTTGCAGCGCAGAAAAGAAAAAGAGAAACTACAATAAAAAATCAGGAGAGGCAGGGATCCTGCTGGGCACCAAAAGAAGTGGCTGTCACCACAGGTTTTACATTGGTGATTCCTGCATTAGTATGGGTTTAGATTTTGCACACTTTTTTCAAGTCAATTATTTCACTGCTTCAACACTTTGTGGTACAACTAGAGGCATAAGACACCGGATGCAGCTTGCTACCAACAATGGGCAGAGTTAGCACTGTGAATGGGTTGGTGTCCCTCACACTGCCACCCACTTCTCGCTGTACTGAAGGAGCAATTGCACTAGCACTATTTTCCCCTTAACTGGGGGCTGCAGCTCAGGTGTAGGGCACATGCTTCAGGCACAGCAGGCCCCTGGCTCAGTTCTTAGCATCTCCGGTTAAACAGATCAGATGACGGCCAGGACTTCTGCTTGGAATTTTGGAGAGCGGCTGCCAGGCAGAGACTACTGGGCTACATGGATAAATAAGTCTGACCTGATACAATGCAACTTCCTATATTCCTCGGCTAGTTTTCACTGGAAGAACTCCCACCCATCTGTTTGAAAATAGACAGAGAAAAGCAACAGGCCATACCATGCCATTTTGAAACCTTAACCTTCTTTTCAAACATGCTGCTTAGTTGCATGGGTGGTCAGAAAGTGTATCTCCAGATGTTTTGGACTTTCAACTTTCAGCAGTCCTGACTATTGATGATGCTGGCATGAGCTCCTAGGGGAAGAAGGCTCAAACATCTGGAGTTCTACCTTCTGCACAGCACCGGCTTAGAGAATGAAAACTGTATGAATGTACAGAACAGTTTACTGCTTAAAATGGCTAAGGCTATCACAATGTATGAATAACAATAAAACAACAGAAACCTATTCATGTATACCACGACCTGCCACAAGTATTTTTAATTTATGATTATAATTATTTTAATTTATTGTTGTAAGCCGCCCCGAGGCTTCGGCGAATGGGGAGGCATAAAAATGTTTTAATAAATAAATAAGTATACATGCAATTTTAAAACAATTGAGCATATTATGAATGCATAGGTAAATGCATGCATGTTCATGATGTAGTCCCGAGATGCCTGAGCTTCCTTCCCTCTGTCTGTTGATATTTTCTTTGCTGCCAAGCTGAATTTTGCTACTTGACTAGTAATGAATATATCAGTACCTGCAAGCAGCGTACACACCTGAGCCAACGGGGCTCTGCTTGACAAGGACGGATGCTCTATTACAGGGTTCAGGCATATGTACCCCTATTTAGGAATGTTTTCTTTGTATTTCCATTTATGGAATGCGCTCCCCAGAGAGGTCCGCCTGGCGCCGTCGTTATTTGTTTTTCGGCACCAGGCTAAGACCTTTTTATTTAAAACTTATTTTAATTGTTAATTTATTTATTTAACTAGGTTTTGTATTTTTAAAATTTTTAGCTGAGAATGCACTGAGGTTTTATGGCACTGGGGTTTTATTGTATGGTTTATTTATTGATGTTGTGAGCCGCCCCGAGGCTTTATTGCGATGGGGCGGCATAGAAATGTTTTAAATAAATAAATAAATAAATAATTTCAGGGGTGACCTGTTAAATCAGCTTTCTCAACTTGGTGCTTGCCAGATGTTCTGGACTACAATTCCAAGCATTCCTGGCCATTGGTGACTGTGGATGTGTAAGCTGAAGCCCACAGCTAGCCCATACTAGGTTAGGGGAGGGTGTAGCATTCTACAATGAATGCGCCTCCAACAATAATACCATACAATCTTAACAAAAAACTAAAAGAAGTCAGCATTAATGTAATAACACTGATGCAACAGGGGCTCAAGTAGGGAAACTGTCAAATACAACATATAATTATGCACCCTGATCAAGTGATAATATTCCAAGCACTGATTGTTGCTTTTAAAAAAGCAGGAACAAGACTATGCAATGTGCCTGGGTAAGCAAGAGCCTCACCAAAAGGTACAAACATTGAGTATAAACTGAAAGGGGATGCTGTGAGGTACAGCTGACACATTACACAGGAATAAGCTTAACCACACTCCAAATATCTCAAATGCCGGAAAATGCATGGAGAAATATATTATTTTCAGAAGTCACAACAAAAGCAACTAATTGTATCCCTGTATCAGCCTTCCCCAGCTTGGTGCCTGTCAGAGCTCCCAGCCTCTTCCAGCCAGTATGGCTAGCAGGGTGTACGCGTGCGAGAGTATGTGTGCACACATGCACAAGGAGTTCCAGTTCCAGCACACATCAGGTAAAGAAGGAAGCTCATCATATTTTCTCTTTTCAAAACATGGAGATATACCACATGACCTCACCATAGAAAGACAACAGCCAATTCAGTATTGTGCATTCCATCATGTGAAAGGGCAGCAATGAGAGAGAGGAGGTTGAGGAATGAACTCAGGGAATTGCAGCCCATTCTTAACAGATGGTTCTTATCTTTCACTGATACAGCTGGGTCCTACCATCCTATTTTGCCAGGAATCTCTTCTGACTCCAATAAGAGCACTGGACCCTGCAGTGCTGATACACAACTCCAACATCAGTCATTTCTAAGAATTAAAAACTTCTTTAAAAATGAAAATGGAGCTGGTGAGATGGATTAGAAGCCACATATTCAAATCAAGAAGCTCTGGCTTCAGATACATACAGGAAAGGGACAAGAAGGGCTACTTAGCAGGCAAATGCATTCTGCACATGCTCAGGAATACTCTCCTCCTCCTTACTGCGGATGTATTAGGAAGGAGTCTCGCCTTTGCTCCACCCCAGAACTCCAGCTGCAGGCACGCAGATCGCTTCAACTCAGCCCAGTCCCACCTATTCAAAAAGAACCCAGGAGTCCGAGCTGGTTTTGATGCACCCCTCTACCTGGGAACCGGGCAGACACGGGCGAATGGGGTGTGACAAGCACGGAATGGGCGGGGCTTATCCTCGGCCTGGGGGCGGGGCTCCACTCACCTACCTCCTCGGTCTCCGGTCGGGACTACCCACACCATCACCCCCTCCTCCACCCTCCTTCCGCACACGTCTCCTCCCTCCTGTCACTTCCGCACCGCACAAGGGCAGCGCGGGGCCGCGTGCCCATAGATTCAGAAAGGGTAGAGTCACATATGCCTTCCTGACTCGAATAGCGTTCTCAGTGCACGTAGCACAATAGCTAATTTAAAATGTTTTTAAAAGTCCGCAAGTTGAAGGCATTTTTATTCGTTTCTTGAATTTTTAAAATTATTTTTCAGTTCTTTCCTTGCTTTGCTCTCATCAGTTTTGCTCTAGTTTCGAAAGGTGGCGAATTAACTGGTTTTCCTATAACCTGGTGTGTGTTTTGCAGGAGTGACTTCTTGTGGAAACCCAAACCACCGGCAGAAAGGAGCAGGCAGTTTGGAGTTGGTGTCGTGCTACGGTTTCATCGCAGCACTTTCAAGCCCTGTTACAGCTTTCCCCAGCCCAGTACCCTCCATATGTGCGGGGCTGCAACTCCCATTATCCCCAGCCAGCCAGCATAGCAAGTTGGGAAAGGTTGCTCCGTATCAGATGATGATCTTAAAAATACAACCATACTGGACTTCACGCCTAAATTATCTTAAAGCTGTCTTCAGCCCCGCCTACACCATTTAGGCTATGTTACAAAATTGGGCCATAAGCTACTCCCGATTCTCTTCCGAAAACTGCGATATTTAGGATTGCACTGGAGTACGCTGCTGAGCAGGATTTTCAAACTCTGTTTATCCTTTTTGCAAAAAGAGGTGTTCCCCCCCCCCAACTCAATTAAATGTGAAGAACATAATTGTGGAGGCACAAGTGTCTTAATAGTTTAACAATAGCCCTGCCTATAAAAGTTGCAGTAAAACTTGCATTCATTATCCCCCTGTATTGCAGGTCGGGGAAACAGGGTGGGCTCTGGCTGATAAACAGCGCAGAACAACCCTGCAATACAGTCCGCATCAGTATCGTAGGGTAGAAGAGGGTGGGCTGGGGATGGTTTGGATTTCCTTTCCAAGCGAATTTACTTTTTCCAAAAGCTGCCACAATATACGACAAAGGTGAGTTTTAAAAAATTCTCTCCCCCGAACACCCTCAATCTAAATCTGGTGCCCAACTGCCCAAAGAAGTCTTCTGCTTCATTATCCTTCATGCATATCTAAACATTTATCTCCCTCCCCCCACCAAAAAAATAAGACATTTGCACACGAAATAAAATCCAACGGAAACTTCTCTGTTGGTACTTTTCGGGAGGGGCGGGAACACCATCATGCAATCTCAGTTGCATTAAAAGTCTGATTATCTCCCCCGGTTTTTATGTGTGGCTCTCACTTCCGTCGTGGGACGGAAGGGGAAATGTTCTATTGAACCCGGAAACTGTTTCTATAAATTAGTCTCTATTACAAATCTATGAGGAGAAGAATCGGCTGGGAACGAGAAACTTAGAACGAAGAGATGACGTCACAAAGCAGCTTTCTAATAAGAGTGTTCCGTTAGGGAAGGCTGATAAATAGAGTAAAAGGGCAGCGGCGGCTAGATTGGCCTCTCACCCTGCCATCACGCAAGAAATATTCCAAAAGCAAGTCCAGTTGTGAAGAGGCAAACATCAAATCGCCGAGGAGATAAAATTTATAGAAATGAATACGATAATTTTGCATTTGTATGATAACAACCGAGTTTGCTCAGAGTAGAAATATTGGGGGGCGGGGGGGAACAGAAACTGATTCACAGAGATAGAAAATTATAGACAGAGCAATATTCTGAAATATTAGTTCCTGGTTTACATTTCCCTCACAGAATAAGACCGGAGTTAGAAAGGTCAAGAATTCCTCTAGTAGGAAGACGGAGGCTGCGTGCTGCTATCTTGTGACAGCCACAGGCAAATTCCGGATTGCCCACTGTTTTTCAATGGGGCAGCTCTCAGTGTTGCCCTGGACACCCAGTGTTGGTACTTGCAGACAAAGCCTGCAAGTGCCAACGCCACCAATCAAAAGGTATTGTGTGCAATTCTTTCTTATTTTCTTCTTTAAAGATTTTTCTTCTGGTAAGAAAAAGGAAGCAAGAAGCAGTGAGAAACTACAGGAGGGTTTGAGATGGAAAAGGACATCGCCTGGATAACACAGCCTCTCATAAATGCCATGAATCAGGCAAGGTGATTGCATAATAAAAGTGTTGCTCTGATGTGAGTCTTGTTACATCTGCATCATATCGAAAGGGCTTCCGAACAGAGGGCTCCATCCTAATCACTACTAATTAGAACACATTGTGCAGAAATGCCCTCGTTTTTTCCAGATTGATTTTCTACAGTAAGGAAAAAGAAATGGGAAGATGTGGGAGGAATATAAGGGAAAATATCATCTGGATACCACCTGCCAGTAATATTTCTTGAAGGAGGCAGAGCAATAGGATAAAGGCCTCACCAGGGGGCACTCTTAAGTCCAGCAAGTGGTTGGTGGCTCCAATGTTAGTGGGACAGTGTAGCTATTTCAGATGGCAGTCTGACCATCAAAGGAGCTATCGGTGGTGCTGAACCGAAAAATTCCAGTGACATGGTTCAGAAAAACAGCTTCCTAAATCCCAGAATGAAACCTGGAATGGATACAGCTGGATCCCTGTAAAAATCTATGGAAGAGAAAAATCTATTGCTTTTTTAAGGAGTGGATGGGAGAGAAACATTGAGCTGGATTTAGGATCTGCTTTCTATTAACTAAAAGGTTCCCTCAGAGAAGGTTTCCTCCACTTGATTTCCATTTCCCCGGAGACCACAGCTCATCCTATTCACAAGGGTACCGCAACCCTCTGAGTAACATTTTGAGAGAGTTGCTGTGGAAGTGGGGAGAGGTGGTCCTCTCTACAGTCCTGGATAAGCTTGATGAGATTCCACCAACTGTGTGTCCACCCTGTTGAATCTACCCAGAGGATGTGGGAGAGATTGTGATTAACTTTTTGGAAGTCCTGTTGAACTGGAGGTATGGGATGGGTACATTGGTTATATAGTTCATATATTGGAAACTGGATTATAACATGAACAGTTGCAGGAGCTGGATTCAACCTCACCATCCATTAACATTCAAATAAAAATGCTCTTTTGAGATAATCTTCTGAGCTCTACCTTGCAGAATACTAAATGAAGCACAGGGGAGCCTAAGCTGCAAAATCACAATAGAGTTTGTTAAATCTGAGAGGTTAGGTAGCTCTGACTCCAGGTCCTGAAAGAAGATATTACAAGACTTTAACTCTTTTATCAAGCCAAACAGGACATTATATAGCATATATACAGAAGACTCACAAAATTCTAGTTGTGTCTACTCAGAAGTAAATTGCACTGCATTCAAGTAAGATTTTCTCCTGGGTACATCTGTAGAGAACTGAAGTCTCAAATTGCTAGTTCATTTTCAAGTAGTTACAGTTTCAAAACATTTTAGCACACCTTAGGAATCCGTTCCTAATACGTTCATTAACGTATACAATGAATCAAATGCAGAACACAAGAAATGGAGAATTTAGAGTAGGACCTGGTGCTTCCCATATTGGACTGAGCTCCCATCAATCAACATGCTGGCTGCAGATGATGGGACATGTTCTTCAACCACCAATGCACCAGGATGTGTATGATTGGAGTAGAGGAAGAAAGTCAACTTTCCATGGTTTTGTGGAAGCCATCAGTTATGGAAAATCACTGTGATGAAATTGGATAAGACTTCTCCCTTCTCTTTCTTAGGAAATGAAGAAGGGTGTGGGGGTCATTGGTGAAGTGACCCACATTAAAAGGATGTCTTAATGACCCTTCTGTGCACATGCACACCACATTTTGTCCTGTTTAACCAGTGCCAAGTGTCTCCACTCTCTGATGGGTGACCCTTTTTATGGATGGTTGCAGTGATTCAGTTATAGGCCATGTCCTGCCCTGAAAACTACAACAGGTTTCTTCTGTGTCCTTTTCTATTGACTGTCCCTGTTCTCCTGTCCTAGCTCAAACAAAGGCTGCCTGAGAGAGTGATTGGATATCAGCTTTTGTTGCTCTAAGAGCCTAACTGGGGCATTGTCACTGCCAAGCTCTTTGAAACAAGACACTTGCCTGGGTTACATACTTCAAATGCTGGCATGTGGCAATAAGACAACCCAGACAATGTGGCTTCAGGATTTGGGGCATGGGGAGGGTGCTTGGCTGCAGCACCCTCAGTGAGTTCCCTAATATGAAAGAGGCGCAACATGGAAAGAAGGATTTCCTAAGACGGGCCGGGGCCTGTGCTCAGGTGGGTTATAGGCACAATATGTAATTCAGATACCTTGCATACTCTGTGCAAGGTGGAAATGGAAGCTCTGTGGGGGCAGTAGACCCTACAACCTACTTTATGAAGATCAGTTCTCTGAATGGCTGTGAGCTCGTGGTTTAAAGAATAGGGACCTCCAAAAGGAAGAGCAGAAGCCTTGGAAATCATTTATGAGAACTGAGCAGAAGACTGGAATATGCTGCCCAGAGAGGTGCGCCTGATGCCATCACTCTATTTTTTTCAGAGTCAGGAGAAGACCTTTTTATTTTTCCGGTATTTTAACAATTAATTGGTCTTATCCTTGCTTTTATCACTATTTTTAGATGTGGTGTGCTGTGCGTTGTTGCTCTTATGGTTTTTGTTCCTTGTTTTTCTTTGTTCCTTG
Source organism: Varanus komodoensis (assembly GCF_004798865.1). Taxonomy (NCBI): domain Eukaryota; kingdom Metazoa; phylum Chordata; class Lepidosauria; order Squamata; family Varanidae; genus Varanus; species Varanus komodoensis. The sequence continues at coordinate 7,291,921 of NW_025336011.1, read as the reverse complement.
TAAGCTGTCCAGAGACATTTTTAGTAATGGACAGCAAAGAAAAACTTTAAATAAATAAGACCATTCCGCTTTCACTGTTCATATATTCAAGTTAAGGACTGTTTTCTCCCAGTAAGGACATGTGGCCTGGTTTGCATATAGTTGCATCTCAGGGAATGACCTCAGTATGGATTCATGGACTGTTGCTGAATTGTGTGTTGGGACTCTTGCACATGGCTTAATTGCCGGTGTGGGTGTGGGCATACAACCAAATTTACTTTGGCCTTCAGGCTGAAAAGAGTTTCCTACCCATAAATCAAAGCCAGGATATTCTTTCTCCTGGCACTAAGCCTTCATTCTAAGAATCAGAAATCATTTGCAGCTAATCAGTCCTCCTTAATGGATTTATCTGAGGAAGAAAAGAGATAGCCATGGTGGGATTTGCAATTCAAGGCTACAATATATGGCAGAACTTGCTCTGATTGACTTGTGCAGAATATTGCATCCAGATGGAAGAGGCAGTACATTTATATTATCAGTCCACCATGCCTGTTTTTCATTAAATTACTTTAGGTTTTGTTGGGAAAATTTGGATAAATCCTGTCTGAAAAGCATTACTCCTGTGTGCCTTTGCACTGTGGGATCAAATCCTGTCTTTCTTCTCAAAACCAAGCTGTCACTGTTTAAAATGGCATTCCCCCGCTCCTTTCTCTCACCTTTAGCTGTAAGCTACAGTAGACAGACCATTTTAGCCCAAATATACATTGTAAATAGTCATTGGTGGAATTCAGTTTACAATAATCTTTTGATAGCCCAGAGGGCTTCATGTGCCCTGATCATGCAGAATGTTTAGAGTTGAGATAAGGGTCTGAGCTTATCATGAATAGTTCCTAGTAGCTTGAATTTGCATGTCTGAGCGGACCTGGAGATGGGTTCAAGTTACTCAACTAAAGTGTCAATACAGGCAATCAGAAATATTTTAATCTCATTGTTACAGTGTGATTGACTGACACTTCTTTATCTGTTCTGTATGTGATGACCTCAGAATCTTATTGTAATCTCTGCATTCTGTCATCAATTGCCCTGTACCTGTGTACCTATAAATGCCCTGTAATGGTATTGAAGCTTTGCAGTAGAGTTCATCTCTGCCTGCCCGGTAATGCATGTATTATCGTGAGTACCACGGAGTACCATTGGGGTAAATACAATAAAGCCTCAGATGGTCTGGACACTTGGTCTTTCCCACGAACCCGAGTTTTATTCCCTCTTCTCAAATTGAGATTCCGGGATTCTGATAGTTTCCATGTCCTTGTTATACCAAATCAGAGACTGTAAGATTAAAACACTGCTGGCATTTAGCATTTTAATATTTCCTTGTGAAATGATGGTTTTGTTAAAATCTGCTTCTAGCTGAGTTACAAGAATAGCTTGAAAATAATGAGGGTACAAGCAACTCATGCTCCACTGAATGGGAGGCTAGCAAAGCTTTCATCTGGGGTCAGATTATTGTCTATGTCTCTCATAAAAATAAATTTGAAAAGAAATAATAAATAGATCTCAGTGATAGTTCATAAGCTCTTGTATGTCAGTTTGCCATCTCTCTAAATCCATCAATTTCATCAATATGTGAAATATGAGTTGGGGAAAGTATGCAGAGCAGGTTGCACTAACTTGTTTAAGACAATTATATTGGGAAAATACTTAGTAATACAGTAAAATATTGGTAATTCACCTTAGAAAACAAAAACATTAAACCAGTATTTCAGCAATAAAAGATGACAGCAGCAAGATATTTTCCCAAGCTAAAGATAGAACTATTCAATTTTTAAAATTGTATCCAGAATTGTGGTGTCTATGAAATATGACATCATGATTTTATTTTTCTCAGCTTAATTTTCCCTGACTTGATATGTTTTGAAGGCAAAGAGTTTGGGGTTTTATCCATAATCCAAGTTATCTACAACCCATCTGGGGCTTTATCTATAACCCAAGTTAAAGCCCACCTTTCTCCTTTGGCTATGGGAAGGCTAAGATGACACTCATATTCATCACACCTGTTGTGATGCTCTGATCATCAAGTCTTATGATGCCAAAAGGTAAGTCAGGATTAAGTGGCCAGTGGCCAGCATCATAAATCTGGAGATTCTTCTGCCTTTCGAGATTGTGCATTCCTCAACAAGCAGCTAAGTTTAAAAGAGAAAAGTCAAGCCAAGAGGCCTCGGTCTTAAGGTTCCTCAAGAGATACAGGCATGGAAGGCACAGTTTTTGTGCCATGTCAGTGTACATCTGTGAGAAACAATAGGTCTCCCAGTACATTTTCTCTATGCAGCAGCCTCACACTTTCCAAGACAATCGCAACACTGCAGTATTTAGTAGGTTGGTTCATGTTTATTTCATACTCTTATATCATCCTACCCCAGGGAGCCAGGCTGTTTCCAAACTGTGTTGTACACATGCATGAGGTTCTTTATGTTTAAAAAAATCAACATTTTGAGATAACATTTGTTGTTAGTTGCAAAGTCGTGTCTGACCCATCGTGACCCCATGGACAACATTCCTCCAGGCCTTCCTGTCCTCCACCATCCCCCGGAGTCCACTCAAGCTCACACCAACTGCTTCAGTGGCTCCATCTAGCCACCTCATCCACTGCCGTCCCCTTCTCCTGTTGCCATCTTTTCTTCCCAGCATTAGACGCTTCTCCAGGGAGTCCTTCCTTCTCATTAGGTGGCCATACCCACTGACTAATGCCTTTTAAGTTCAAAGTTTCTAGCACAGCAGTGCAGGACCTCAGGCATGGAAGCCACATCAGCCCTGTCCCTATTTCCACCCCCTTTCCTTGGCCCTACCTCTTTCCCCCAAGCACTGGCTGTTTAGTACTTTCCAGGTGCCAGGTGCCAGTGCTTTTACGCCATTCATCACCCCACCCATTCCAGGAGATTGAAATGCTTTCCTTAAGGTTTAGCAATTGGCTGCAAGGGCTGAGCTAAAATATTCTGGAAATTTGGCTCTGCCTTTTTTGCCTGCAGCCCCATCCACGACTGAAATCCCACCGGGTTGCAGCCTAAAGATTGAAAATGCTTCCCCACTCCTTCCTTCACAACTTGTTGCTCCATTCAGATGTTGCCTTTACCTACCACGTTCATTCCACTCCCTGGACCAGGGTACTTCTCTCTTTCAAAGCAGGGCTGGACCTGCACACCAAAGCTTTTGTCTTTGGCCTCATGCATTGTTAGAATATGCACCCCCCACCACTCAAAAGGCATCCTCCAAAATGGCCTTCCCTGCTTTATACTCTGGTTTATTGACCATGTTACTTCTTAGCTTCATCAGTTTGCCTTTTGTGATAAGGGTGTTGGAACAGAAAACTGGGCTTTTTGGATTCAGAAAAGATTCAGTCCTCCCCTCTGCCTTGTAATTAGGTTCCTGGGCAAAGTTGATTTTCTTTTAGTCTTACCTGTTTGCCTTCTGAGTGCCATGTCCACCATGGCAGTCATAATGGGAACAGGCAAGCCATTTTGTAAGAGCCCCAAAGACATGTTCTCAAATCCCACATGGGTTCATTGCCACAGTACCTTTCTGAGCACCCTCACCCAATGGGTTATGTTTCATCATAAAGTATTTCCTAAAAATACAGGCTCTGCTTAGCACTTGCTCTCTGTACAAAATATGTATATCTACAAAATAAGTTCAAAATTTAATGTTATAAGATAAAGGAATGCTGGTTTCTCTTGGCTTTCTGGCAACTGGCCAGAAAGCAATAAAAATAAAAATCCATCAGGTCGACATTTTGTCCCATTTCTGGTCAATTAGTTAACGCTACTGGCCTCCTTAGCAGAAGAAATGAAAAGGAGCTTATACTCATTAATACAAAACAAGGGGGAGGGGAGGGAGGCAATGATATAACCAGAGGAGAATTTGTATTTGGCAGAACAAGAACTGCAGGATACAAAACAACAAGCCTTTGGCAGATTTCCACAGCCAGATGCCCTGCAGATCTATTGTTGGCTGGAATTGACAGGAGATGTGGAATAACATATCTGCAAGGCATCAGGTTGAGAAAAACTTAGATGCCTTCCCTGAAAAATAAAAAAGACTGTTTTAAAAGAACCTATGCTATTATTTCTTTTCAGTCCCCATATTAATATTATCTTCATGCATCTCCCACTGAGACATACTTCCTCAGCCACGGATTATGAACTTAGGCCAGGAATACCAGGCTAGAATAGTCTGGGGGCGGCACTGCCTTCCAGAGGGACCCCTGCAAGCCAAAAGATGACAGGTGGGTGCCCTGGAAACCCCGCTCAGTGCCTGGCCATTTTGCTTTTCTTTGAGCTGAGAGGGTGACCAACTTGGCACCTCCTTTGCACTCTTTGTGCCATCTTTATGGGCACACAGTGTGGCAAGTCAAGCAGAAGCTTCCCTGTTCTTTATCACTGGAAATAGCATCAGAAATTTATCTCCTGTGGAGCAAGGTAAAATTTAGGAAGGAGAGTCAGGACAGGAGAGAAATTTCCATGGGCTGGACCCTCAGAGGTCTGGATTAAGCACACAGACCAAAGTTTTGATGCCTGCAATGAAATGTTGCACCGTGGAGTCCTCCCATTCATCATACCTGGCATGATGTGGAGAGTGCAGCCCTGCTCCCCACCCAACTTCCCACCCCTTTCCTTTGCCCCCAAATCCTGGTCCCTTCACTCATATACCAGACTTGGAATACATTGCTTGAGGGCTAGAGGTGAAATTCAACCCTGCACAACATGCATGGTATCACTGGGCAATAATGCAAGGAATCCCAAGGGCAGTTCTCCAGCTCCCTCACAGGCCCCTGCCACTGCAACAGGGAACGCGGCTCCTGTGCTTGCGCCAGCTGCATGTTGGAGCACCTTCCGCACAGCTGTTCATGGTGCAGGACATGTGCCTTCCTGCATCCCGCCCCCAGGTTGGCAGGGTGTCTGCAAGAGATTTAATGTGCAGAGCGAGAACAGGAAAAAGGAGTTGCCCCGTAGCTCTCTCCTAACATTAGAGCTTGCAAACTTTCATTGGAATTGGCTGGCAATCGGACAAGCCAAAGAAAACATTTTTTGCTAGAGCAGCCAAAAGATGGAAGGGCTTCTTCATTTTGCCTAGCTGGATAGATGAAGGCACTGCAGGAACTGCAGGCATTTCCACTTCTGTTTTACTGTTAAAGGTGCAAGACCCTTCTGCCATCTTTTGCCTCTGGTTGTTCATTCTTAACATGGCACATGTTTATAGAAATTGCTGCTCCTTTAAGGTGATGGTCACTGGCTTACGTGGCTTTTGGAAAGTGCTGGCCAGATTTGCCAAGGAAGAGTATATCAATGGTACATCCATATTCAGGGACAGTATATCACTGAATGCAAATTATTCATGGGGAGCAAGATGGAAGGGAGGCTTTTGTTTGCATGCTCTGCTTCTTGGGATGATCAGCATGGCCTCTATGGGATGCAAGGTGCTGGACTAGATGGATGTCCATTAATGCTGTCCTCAAAACCAGGGGTGGACAGGAGGTAGATCTCCAGATATTTTGAACTTCAACCCCTAGAAACTTCACCAGCATCCAGTGTGGCTGGACACTGAAGGTTCAAACATCTGGCATTCTACTTTCTGCCTGCCTCTGTGCTAAGCTAAGACAGGGGTGAGCAACTGACAGCCCTCCAGATGTTTTGGCCTACTACTTTCACTATGCCTTGCTATGGACTATGGTAGATAGGACTGAGGGGAATTGTAGGCCAAAACATCTGAAAGGCCACAGGTTGCCTGCTCCTCCTTTAAGGGACCTTTTTGTGTTCTTGCAAAGTTTGATGAAAGTGTGAAGGGAGCCAGGGCAGCCTTATGGATCAAGAATATCTCAGAGCAGGAGCTGTTGAAAGCAGGGACATGCTGAGCCATCCGGCCACTTGGATGAGAAAGGGAAGTTATGACAAACCAAGCTGGAGCAGAGGAGCAGCTGTACTTGGGATAAGGCAGGGTTCAACATGAGTGGCCAAGAGCAGAAGGAGAGAAAAGAAGGAAGACACATGGAACCAGTCAGGCAAGAGACACTGAACAGACGTGGCTGGAGTTGGTCTCTACCAAGAAAGAAGAACATGTGTGCTTGCCTATATAGTAGTTAAGTAATATACAAGACCAAGTCAAGAATGTCAGTTCTAAGCAGAGACTCCAATGTGAAATTGCTCAGTTAGAATGATCAAAAGTGTGATTATAGTAATGGGTGACTTTGATGTCATAGATTAGATAAATACATGGTTTGGTCACACAGAAAAGTTTCTTAATGCTCTAATAAACCAGACTTCCCTAATTAGATGCAATCCTGGTGTGTACCTGCAAGCCCCATCATGCCCATCCATCACAGGCACGGCTAGGAATGCTAGAAGCTGAAGACTAAACACATCTGGAGGTTCTGAGCTTTAGGAAAGCTGCCTAAAATGACTTTGTCCTAGAACGATGGCTCAGGAAGATGACCTTGGACACAATTCAGGGAGACACTGCCTGGAATCTAGTGTGAGATATGAGTGCTGTTGAACCAGTAGGAAGCATATGGAAATGACTAAGGATGTTCAACACACTCATACATACTCTCAAAGGAGAAAACTTTTCAAAAATGAGGGGGCTGTACATAAGAGCTGTGAAGGGAAAGTCAACAGGGTCAATGGTTTTCAGGATGTTTGGGGTGGTTACTCACAACTACAAGAATGCACATATTTACATTGTAGAAGCTCAGCTAGAAGTATCTACCAAGATGGAATCTGTACATGGTACCTTTTATAACCTATCAGTTACATACAATTTGGAATGGGGGAATCACGTGGGCCATTTGTGACAGGCGCATGAGCTAAAACAATAGGGTTGAATGTAATTAATACACACAACAGGAAAAGAAAAACTTTCAGGATAGGTGAACAATGAGCTTAGAACAATTATCTAAGAATGTACCTGAACAGGACAGGTAAATAGTAACATGAATCCCGCCTTAAAACTAAAGCTGTTCTTACAGTGTCAGGCTTTTAGCAGCTATATTATGACAGCTTTTCCTCATTTTGTCCTAACAGTTGCTATGAAAAAAAAAAGGATTACGCAATTGCGTGATGAATACCTCCTCTGGGAACACCCTTAATTTGTACCTCTCATAAGGTACAGCAAACTGCGCTGTAAGTAAAACCTGCCTTGAACTTTTGTACAAGCAAAGCAAGGTCCACAAACGGAGGAAGGCGGAGCTCAGGATTACAGTCAGTCAGCCTAGCAGCTATCTCATGCTGGTTAAAGTTTCCTGAGCCAGAGCCAAAGGCCTCGTCAAATCGCCTGCATTGCTTTTGTAGCTGCTCTTGGCTTTTTGCTCCCTCTGCTCAACAGGGCCTGAACGGAGCCTCCTGCACACAGTTTGCCCGGCACCTCCAGGGCGTTGGGCCACACTTCAGATCGCAGCCATGCTGACCCCATTTACAGCTGTGCTGGGGCTCCTGGTCCTTCTGCCCCTCCTGGGGAATATTTACTTTCCCTACCTTTGGCTGGACCTGGTCTTTTTCTTCTCCTTAATGCGTGCACATTACAGAATTTCGAAGTACCTCCAGCGCAAGCCTCCCTTCACCATGCTGGACATCTTCTTGGCCAAAGTCCAGAAACATCCAGAGAAGCCCTTCATTCTCTTTGAAGAGGAGACCTATTCCTACCGAGACATTGACCAGCGCAGCAGCCAGGTGGCGCGCGTGTTCCGGGGCCATTTGGGGCTGAAAGGAGGAGAAACGGTGGCTGTTTTCTTGAAGAACACCCCTGCCTACATCTGGGTCTGGCTGGGCCTGGAGAAGATCGGCTGTGTCATGGCCTGTGTCAACTACAACATCCGATCTGTATCTCTGTTACATGTGGTGAATACCTGTGAGGCCAAGGTGCTTGTGACCACTTCAGGTGAGCTTGACTCTGTGGTGGTATCCGAGGGGAATTGAAGGACATATTTATATTCTGCACCGGTGAGTTGCTTTCAGCCCAGCTTTCTCAGGCACAGTATGAGAGAGGGTGGAATGGGTGAGGGAGAGAGGAAGTCTTTAGTGAAACAAATCAGAATCGCTTTAGCCCGGAGAGAGAACAAAGCAACTTCTATCCAAGCCTTGTGCTTGAGCAGCCACTTTCTGTTTGGTGTCAGTTCAGGGCACAGTGTTGAGATAGCAAAATATGATCAATTCTGGCTCGCATTTGTAGTGAATAAGAGGTAGATAGAGCAGAGAGGATGTTGAGGTGCTTTTCAGTCCTCTCTCAATTGTCTTTTGTGATAACTAGGTGTGTCAGTATTATTCCCATTTTGCTGAGCAGGCAAGATTAAGAGAAAATGAATTATCCAAGGACTGGCTGCATGGATTGGGATGTGATTTTAATCCTTGTCCCCAGAGCCAAATCAAAGCAGACTGGCTGGGTTCACATGATAAGTTGTGATGTCATATAAACACAAATTGATCCCATCAGGGTAGAAGCTACCATTACAACCAAGGGATTGCTTGTGGTTTGTTGTACCCATGATGGGTTGTCATGTCACCCAAACGACTCCAGTAAACATGGTGGCTCACAATTCTGCATTTTCCTGAGATGGCAGGATCCTGGGAGCAAGTGCAGAAGTGTGGGGAGAGGACCGTGGCCACCAGGAAAAATAATATTTCTTCCAGTGGGCCACCATTAACAAAAAAATCTAAGCCTTCCTCAACTGATGGTCTCCAGAGATTTTGTTTTCATGTCCCATCAGCCCCAGCCAGCATAGCCAATGGCCAGGAATGCTGGGAATTGTGATTTAAAACATCTGGAGCCATCAGGCTGGAGAACGCAGGTCATGGGTGTTCAGGAGAAATAAAATGGTAGCCACAGGAAGAGTTTCCTACATCATTTCTGCTACCATTGCTGCTCAATGCAATTAATCACCATTGCCAAATAGGTATACCAGAAATGATGGCTATTTGTTATGCATGGCAACAAATGAAAATTAAAGAGAACAGGTTCCAGAAAATGGATGCATCAACCCAAAATGCTGTTATCTTCATTATATTGAACTACACTGGCTGTGTGATAATACGCAAAGCAATAATTTGTAATGGTGGGAGTTGGGGGCTGGCCTTGCCGAATAGTGGGGCTCCCCTTGGTGAAGTTAAGAAGCAAGTTCCAGCTGAACATGTCACCTCTATTCTTCTTCTCTTTAAGATTTGAAAGCTGCTATCGAGGAAGTCATGCCTTCTCTGCAGTCCAAAGGGATACGAGTTTTCTACCTGGATGACGACTCCCCAACGGAGGGCGTGGAAGCTTTGCTGGGAAGGATCAGAGCCAGCTCCACTGAGCCAGTGCCTCCTTCCTTCAGAACCAGCATGGGTGCTCTGTCTACAGCCCTGTATGTTTTCACCTCTGGGACCACAGGTGAGGAGAAGGCGTGCCAAGATGGGGCAGTGCAACGAAGAGGGGAAGAGGCTGCTTTCTCTGTTTCTTCCCAGTTTCCTCCAGGCACTTTGAGGAGGGATGGATGCACCTTCCGGAAGGACCGTAGCTCAATGCACGCATCCATGCAGAGCTGGCTCAAAGGTTTTGAGGGCCCTGGGACAAGTCCCCCACCCCATGAGCCTGCCCTAGCACTGCCCTAGTCGCCAGCAGATGTATCTCCTCCTGTCCTTTCTCAGTGGTGCATAAAAGGCAGCGCACTGGGAACAAGCCAGCGGTGCCAGCGACTGCTCCTTCTTCCCAGCATCACCTCTCACCAGACTGAGAGGCAGGGGGACACGCAGGCCAAAAAGCGGGAGGGGAGGCACACATCCGGGGAGTGTTCGTCTGTGGGGCCCTGTTGACACCAGCCCACACGTTCAGCCCAGCTACATGTGGATCTTGGCCTGAGACCTTGGAGAATCTTTGCCAGGTCGAGCAAACAGTGGAGTATTAGATGAATCAAACCTGACGTGACATAAGGCAGCTTCATAAATGGGTCAGAGTCTCTCTGCACAGGCTCATACTTCCAGCTGGGGTCAGTTCCCAGCCCGTTTCCATGCAAATGCAGCAGGAGCACCCTGGCAAGCCTGCCATGACAACCTGCAGTTCAACAGGCCAGCTTTGGCTGCATTGGCCACACCTCTGAGAGCTCAAGATATGTCACATTTCTAGCTCTTTGCTCACACAGAATAGACTGTGGCTTGATTTAAAGCAAGGTACAGAAACATTCTGCCGTCTGCTGTGTCTGCCCCAGGCCATTCGGGGCCTGAGTAGAGGAATAATGCAGCTGTGAGAAGTAAAGTTATATGACATGCCCACAGACACATACAAGCACCTTGCAATTTAATTTTTGCTAAGTTTTTTTCCTGCTCTGTCTTCCTGAAGGGCTACCAAAAGCGGCTGTCATCACCCAGAAGAAACTCATCTCTATAGCCAGCTTCTTCTGCTTATCTGGGTTACATGCCGGGGACATCGTCTACACCCCTCTCCCACTGTACCACACGGCAGCCCTTCTTCTTGGGATTGGAGGGTGCTTGGAGGTTGGTATGTATAGCAAGCTCATGAGACCTGAAACACTTGCAGGTGTGAGGGAGACACAACGAGGTCTGAATTTCAGAATCTGAATCGTGGCTTCTGAGCTGAGTGACTGAGATTTTGTTCTCTCTGTGTGTCTGTTGTGTACAAACCTTGCTACTTGTGGCAAGTCCTGAATTCCTTTCCTGCCTCTCCTATTGTCTGTCTGTCTTCCTACCTGCCTGCCTGCCTTCCTTCCTTCCTTTTTTTTACAAATTCATGGGGAATTTGGTTCTTTTACCATTAATTTCTGAACTGATCTGGATGTCAGAAATGTTTGAAGTGCTGGAACAGAGCATTTATACACATTTAGCTAACAGACTGAGTGATTTTGTTGTTGTTGTTTTAATAAGAAGGGTCATATGCTGCTTTTTTAGTAAAAAATGAGTTGAAATTCCTCCCAAAGTGAATAGCAGGTGCATGATGGTGATGGCGGACGAGATCATCATCAGGCCTGCAAAACGGGCACAAAATTAAAGCCCCTCTTCTTTCTATACCACAGTCCCAGTCCAGATTGCAAATGTACACAGTGGCTATACAAGAAAGAAAAATCAGCAATGCAAAGGCAAAGGAGAAGACAAGCATCCCATCCAGTCTGACTCTGAGTCATCAGACTTGTACTTGACAGATTTGCCATGAGCTCTGCTATTCCCCTGGACTTCACCAGAAACTGGTGTTCATAGTAACTCCATTCTGAAGCAACCATCTTTCTCTTTCCCTCTCTCTTTATTTATTTAATAGGGGCCACCTGCGTCTTGAGATCTAAGTTCTCCGTTTCCCATTTCTGGGATGACTGCCGAAGATACCGTGTCTCAGTGATCCAGTACGTGGGAGAAGTGATGAGTTACCTGTGCAATGCACCAAAGGTAAGGAGGAGAGGCCCAGAATATTGTTGTGAAACTGGTGCTGTTGCCAGGAATTAGTGTGGATGGTTTTGCTAACTTGCTTACAATGGAGCTGAAATCATAGAATGCGGCCATTCTCTCCATCATTATTTGCTTGCTTATTTAGAATAGTAGAGTTGGAAGGGGGCAAGAAGGCCATTGGGTTCAACCCCCTGCTGTTGCAGGACACCAGTTTGCACCTTCCCACTCAGATGGCTGTCCAATTTCTTTTTGAATGTCTCTAGTGTGGGAGAGCTGACCACCTCTCTTGGCAACTAGTTCCACTCTCATTCTGCTCTGACAGTGAGGAATTTTTTCCTGATATCTAGCCTGAATCTGGGTTGTCACAACTTAGCTGATTATTCTGTGTCCTACACTTTGGTATCATCAAGAAGAGATCGTGACCTTCCTCTTAGTGACAGCCTTTGAGATACTTATAGAGTGATACCATGTCCCCACTCAGTCTTTTTTTCTCAAGGCTTCTCAACATACCCAGTTCTCTCAGTCTCTCCTCACATAGCAGTGCTTCTAAACCCTGGTCATTTTTGTTGCCATCCTCTGGACCATTTCTAATTTTCTGCATCTTTCTTAAATCTTGGTGCCCAGAACTGGACACGTATTCCAGATGCCGTCTGACTAGTGAGGAGCATAGAGGAACTACTACTTCTCATGATTTGGAGGCAATACTTTCCTTTAATCATTTTTGCTTTGCAATCCAAAGTTTGCCTCAAAGCCAGAACTGCCTCATGGTGGGATAGTGAAGTTGCTTGACCTGTTTCCACATGTTAACAGTGTCTCAGTTCTCTGCACCAGTTTTTGGGTGGTTTTCTTAGGCAGCCCCTTACGCAGTGCATTGCAGTAACCTAGCTAGGATTTGATTATGGCCTATAAGGACCTACCACCCATGGACCCTCTAGCTACAAATACAGCACTGAAACTGGTACCAGCTGCCACCATGGAGGGTAAAACAAACTCACTCTCTCCCATCTCAGTCCACTGGGAACAGCTGCCCACATATCCCACAGAGACTCCTGTGGTGGCCTCTCCACTATCCCTTATACTCGTAAGGGAGAACAGTCAGATTCAAGTTCTGCTCATCCCATTGCATGTAATCTGGTTGTTAAAGCTCTGTTAGCGTTATCAATAATTTGGCAGCACACTGCTTTGCGAGTCTCCCTCTGCTTTCATCTCGAAAGCTCACAGCCTGGGTTTGGGTGAAAACAGCTTAAACATTTATGAAAGGTTTAGGGGAAAGTACAGAATGGGAAAAGTTGGTCTGATTGTGAAAGCACCACAAAAATGGAAAAATACCCACTAGCTAGCTCAGGCCCATGCAAGCTGCTGCCTTGGTTGGTGAAGACCTGCAGTTCTCATGGTGAAGTTCTCCTAGTGTGACAGGTCTTGTCTGGGGAAGAACTACACCCAGGTGCCTGTACTAGAGAAACCTCATCTCCCCCATGCTGTTTCAAGCTCCCATGCGTCCTGGGAAACTTGCCCCGGTGCCTGTGCTGGAAGTGAAAGCCCCCCAACTTCCTTTTCCTTATTTCCTTTGGTCCCACCCCATTGCCTGGTACAGTTTCTAGAAGGGTCTCTTATTTTTTTCTGTTGCTGTAATGGCTTTTCAGTCTACCATTCATTATCTCGGCTAAGTGATAGTAGTTGGCCTGAAGATGATTACAGCCAGATCTGCTGCGTTGCAAAGACCTGGCCGTTGCTTAGACAAAGTGAGGAAGGTTTCTGTCTCTTGGACCTGGGTAAGATGAAGGCTGAGTGTGCCACTCCAGACCTACCATAACATGGCCTGATAAATTATATTTTGCTGATAAATTATATTTTGTAAAGCATATTGTATCTGCTCATTATAGGCCACCAGGTGAGTGGCTATCAAGTCTATTTGCTTCTAAATCAATCCTGTTGATATGTTGCCTTGCAGAAGGACAATGACCGTGACCACAGTGTGCGACTGGCAGTGGGCAATGGCATGCGGATGGAGGTCTGGAAGGAGTTCTTGCGCCGCTTTGGACCCATCCAGATCTATGAGTTCTACGGAGCTACAGAGGGGAATGTCGGGTTTGTGAACTACACAGGGAAAGTAGGGGCTGTGGGAAGAGCCAGCTACTTCTTCAAGGTAACATGTATGCAGAATGGGAATTTCTCTGGATGTGTTATCATGAATGTGTAACTGTTGTGGAGTCAGCATCATCCCAGTTAAATATTACAGAGATGTTGCTTCCAAAGCTTATGCAAGCTTCCATTCCAGAACATACCACTCTTTCCACAGGCTTCCAATCTCTTCGAAATATTTCCAGTCCCTCTTCAAAACCCACCTTCTCTGTGAAGCTTTTAGTACAGCATCACAGTCCAGGAGGAGGCAGTCTGGGGCATTGCTAAACTCCCCAAATCTAGGGCCCCACCTAGGTCTGTTCCACAAAGCCCTGGTTGTCAATGAGTACCAGTGAAAGCCTTTTACTCTCAGCTTAATTGCCACATGAGGGGGCAGTTTTCAAGGGGGACTGAAACTGGGGGAAGGAAGGCTTATTTCTCCCTTTCTCACATGCTGCAGTCCCTTTCCCCAAAGTTTTGGCTTGGAATAACCTAAGGTAGTGTGCAAATTCATTCAGGAAATAACTTAATTTGGAATTATTTGGATAAGAAACTAATTGGCTGGTTTTTCCTTCTGTGAAACCAAGATATAGCCTGGTAATTATTTCTAAATCTGCAGTCTAGGTTTTATACATATTTGTGCCCCATGGGCCTCAGAGCCACTGGCAGGGCTGTGAACCTGCCAAGGGCCCGCACCCCAACATTGGCAAGAACCCTCCGGAGACCCGCCTCCTCTTCACCTTGGTGACCTGCTAGTTCATCTCCCTCACATTCTGGCCTAGTAATGGTGGTGGTGAGCGGGAGTCGTAGCTGATGCCACTCCTCGTGTGCTGGCTGGCTCTCTGCCTGAGAAGTGCACAAGCTTGCAAGTGGCAGCAGTGATGAAAGAGAAGACGAGAATAGTAGGCACTAACAGCCACGAGAAAGCAGGATCATTGAGGGAGGGGGCCCCTTGTCTTCCCAAGGGCCCTCCAAAACCGGGGGCTGGCATTGCAGGCCTTCAAGAGTTGTGTGACACGCAGAGGTCCCGGAGGCGAAGCCGTTTCTGCCATGCAGAGCCAGTGATGGGGGAAGCACTTCATCATTTGGACCTTCTGCTGCTGCTGCAGCCTTTTAAAGTCACACTGGCCCTGCCAGCAAAAGAACAATAAGGAACTGGCAATACGAAATTGGACAATGGGACATTGCTCAGTTACTCAGTTACCAGCACATTTAATAAGTATTCTGCAGCATGTGTCCAAACACAGTGCCGGTCAAGTTGTGCCAGTTGAGTTGTTAACTAGAAAATGTTTCTCCTCAATATGTAGGTTAAAGATTAGCACACCAGCCTTGTTCTGTTCATGTGTGCATCTGAGAGGGAGGGAGAGAGAGCATGCAAAATGGGTGCAGAATGAGGATTTCGTGTGCTCAGTGGCCACAGAATGCTAACAGATGGTTGGAGATGGGAGAATAGGAACTGCACTGGGGAAACTGGGATGAAAAACAATATCCTGGAACAGCGTCCTGGTGGGAGAGCCAGAGCAGTGTGATAGTTAATGTTTGACTGGGACTCAGGAAATCCTAGTTCTAGTCCCTGCTTGACCATGAAGCTTGCTGGGTAGCTTTGTATCAGTCACTGACTCTCAGCCTAAACTACCTCGCAGAGTTGTTGTGAGGAGAATATAGAGAGAAAGAAGAGCAATGACACTGCCTTGTGTTCTTGTGAGGAAAGAAGATGGAATATATATGTAATAATCACTAAAAACAGAAAATAGCCTTAAGCAGGAAAGGTCCATTCTGCTGTATTGTTGCAGGCCCAACTTGCTTAAGCCAATAGTAAAAAAAATCCCGTTCCAAAGTTCAGAGGCAACTGACTGAGAATTTGTTGGCATCCACGAGCAACTGTTCATAGAAGGGGAAGGTTAATGCTGCGAGTTTATTGATGCAGATCAGGGCTTGGCAACCTGTCTTGAACTCTGGATGCTTTCCACTTGGACCCACAATCATTAATCTCCACCGCCCAGCAGCAAGACACTGAGAGCGGGCAAACTCATTCTCTTTCCAGGGGCTTTTCTATTGTATGTGCACACAGATTACACTACACCTGACTGACTGGGTGAGGTGCAGCAGCTGGAGCAACTCTTTCAGTCTACTGGCCAAACTCAGTGTCGGAGAAGCTGGCAGGGATGGGCAAGGCTGAATCCCCAAAGGGTGGAGGCAAAATACCAGAAATCCAGGTCCCGTAGCCCTGTAGCTACCCCTGGACACAGACAACACTTTAAACCCAGGGATGCCAAAGTCCCTGCAAAATGAGCACTTTGCGGCAGCTGTCAGAGTTGCCTCGTGCTACCAAAAGGGCTGGTGGCCACAGTAGCACGGGACGAGCCATGTTCTTGTCAGCCTCCGGGCTACATGGAGTACATTGCTGCCCAGCAGGTGGGATGAAGGGGATAAACTTTAGATCTGTTTACTCCAAATTTCCACTAAGGTCAAGGGGACTTGATTGCCAAATCAACAATCATAGGGTTATACTCTTAAACTGGTTTAATCAGGATTCCTTATCCAGAGAAAGAATTCTGGAACCAAAGAAAGATCCCTAGCAGAGAATTGCCATACCCTTACCAAACTACATTTCCAAGAACTTTCAGCACAGGATGACATGGAAGCAAAACTGATGTTTATTTGCAGAAATGGGCAAGAGTGCCTGTTTGTTGGGGTTTGAGGGATGTTGCAAGGGAGTGGGGAAAATGCCCAGTGTTTTCTTTATACTTCAGAGCTGTTTCTGTCACTGCTCAGATGGTCTAGTTCAGCAGTCTTTGTTGTCTCACTACATGTTCCTAGACAAGAACTATAAGTTCCCAGGTTTTTAGGTCGTTCAGAAAATACATCCTGGCATATCTATGCTGCAGCTGTCTTGAGTTTCTGCCTTCTGGGCTTATGTTTCCTTTCCCTTTCTATCCCACTTCAGAAATTGGCAAATTTTGAACTTATTAAATATGATGTCATCCAGAATGAGCCCATAAGGAACAAGGAGGGGCGTTGTATCCCAGTGGCTACAGGTAAGTTTATAAAATCAGCGTTCGGGCATAAACAGGGAGCTGTGTCACAGCAATTTAATAAATTTGATTTCTCTCTTAGCAGGTGGAGTACTGCTGTTTGAATCTAGTCTCATATTTCAGGATTATTTACAAAGTTCCTAGATCATGGCATTTTAATGCATATTACAAGGAGTGTATTATTTTATTTAATGGCATTTATGGCATTTCCTGGCTGTCTTTCCACCAAAGAGCAGGATGACTTACAAATAACTCCAGATATTCAAAGTATTCTTCAAGTGCAAATAATTATATATTCAAAATGGTACCATCTATGATAGATGGGGGTGGGTGTCTGAAAGCTTGTGGCAGGACAAACAAGCAAATGATTACCTGGAAGAGAAAAACCCTAAAGGGCAAAACAGAGCAGAAGCAACCTAAACCACCACCCTCCATAGCTTTACAGTGATATGACTTTTTCAAGAGAATTTAGCATTGAGCTCTCCCTGTTCCCAGTGGCGACTTGGTACCAACTGGCAACTGCCTCATAGGGCATAAGGGTTGATGCAGCAGTGCCTGCTGGTCCCAGCTGCCATCATTGAGGGTCACCTACTCTTTTCATCTGCCAAGTGCTCTTGGTCCCATGGGACTGGCCAAGGGTCCCACGGGGGTCCTTTGTGCAGAGCTTCTTTGCAGCCCACCTGGGTCCTTGGGGAGCACAGCTAGATGGCAGGTTGTTCTCGGCACATTGCATGCAAAGGCAAAGTATATCCCCAGAGACATACATGAGTCTCCCATCTGTGCAACCTCTGCAGCATGGCCTTTAGAGGCACCAGGTAATCCTTCCAGGAGTCAGAGAAGATGGACACCTCATCAATCTACACCATGGCAGTCTGGCTCTGCCCATCTAGTCGCTGGTTGATGAGTCTTTGGAAGATTGTGGGCACACTCTGGAGCCCAAAAGCCGGGGGGGGGGGGGGATTGGAATAGGCCTTTGTGGGCAATAAAGGTACTCTTTTCACTAGCTTCCCTGCCCAGCAGCACCTGCCAGCAACCTTTGGTCAAGTCCAGCATTGTGATGGACTTAGCAGAGGCTCGTTTGTTGAGCATTTAGAAATGTTGGTTCCTAATTGATTCTGGGCCACCTACTCCTCCCTGTAACTGTACATCAAGTACTTGCAGTACTCAGGAGAAGACTCCCGAGAGTCCCT
The DNA here is from genome assembly GCF_004798865.1 of Varanus komodoensis. NCBI lineage: Eukaryota > Metazoa > Chordata > Lepidosauria > Squamata > Varanidae > Varanus > Varanus komodoensis. The sequence goes on along the minus strand of NW_025336011.1, from coordinate 7,274,188 downwards.
TGGACTGCTGAGAAATTAAATCAGACAATCTTAAAGATAACCACCCTGACTGTTCTTTAGAAGGTCAGATACTGAAGATGACACTCAAATACTTTGGCCACTTAATGAGAAGGAAGGACTCATTGGACAAGGCTCTGATGCTGGGAATGATTGATGGCAAAAGGAGAAGGGGATGGCAGAGGTTGAGGTGGCTGGATGGGGTCACTGGGGCAGTGGGTGTGTGTTTGGGTGGACTCCGGGGGATGGAGAAGAGCCTGGAGGAATGTGGTCCATGGGGTCATGAGGGGTTGGCCACAACTTTGCAACTAAACACAAACACAGCAAAATAATTGCAGTACTTCAGGCCCTGCCTGGTTATTATGAAGGTATGAAACCACTCAGCAAGGTGAGGGTGGTCTTCTGCTTCCTTCTAAGCCTCAAGTGGGCTTGTCTCAGTTCCCTGCTTTTGCCTGAAGTCATGAAGCTGGGCAGCTTCTTCCAGGTTTGCATTTTAGGTGCCTTTTGCTGCAGCTCTGGGGCATTTGGCCTTATACTTGAAACAGGTCTGGAGTGTGGGTGTGTTGTCTGGAGCAGCAGTTTTTGGCCGAGCCTTTGGGGCCCGGGACAAGTCTGGCATGGTGAGCCTGGGTCTGATGGTGGATCGGTTGGCTTTGCAGCCCTCCTCCACTTCCCAGAAACCCCCTGCTGCTTACCACGGCCTTCCAGCATGTGGTGACTGCATTATCCCCTTCCCTGACCTCTGCTGGCATTTTTGCTTTCCACTCCTGGATTCCTGTGGCTCGGCCACTGGGAACTGCAAGGGAGAAGTACTTCAGGGCGTTCGAGGTGGCTGGGGCATCTGTAGTCTTTGCCTGGGCTGCTTTGCACCACAGCTGAAGAAGTGGGCATGCAGCCTTGGAACTCGCTGGCCATGCCATGCAGCCACAGATGACTCGGGCTGAGGACTCCCCATCCTGTACCTTGCCGCTGCTTGTGCACGCCATTGCCTGACTCTTCTGCATCTGTCCGCTCCCGCTTGCAGAGGGGCAGCTCTGGCGTGGGAGCTGTTTTGTTGGTCATGGTGCAAGATTTCTCAAAAGGAGTGCTTGGATGATGGGCCGAGGCGCTGGACCTCTGGCACATGCACCAGTTCCCTACTCTAAACTAGTCTGAGCCTGCAAGGAAAAAACTTGCCACTGATACACACCTTTCCCAGACTAGAAAAACAAAAACAAAACATTCTGTTGGATTGAGGTCCACAGCATACCAAGATTCATCTCGGTGCTGCCGCCATGTGGCGACCTGCCACCCGCAGGTAGCCACATTGGAGGGCACAGAATCTGGTGCTGCAGTGCCCCCCCCCCCCGATACTGGCTGCCCCTACGGAGAGTAAAAAAACCCGATCTCCACAGTTCCCAAGTTTTCTGAGTCCCTTGGGGACAGTGAACCAAAGATCCCACTGGGGTCTTTTGCAGCCCACCTTTGGCCAGGACTGCAGGCTGTGCTTGGCATGATGCATGCAACCTGGGTGTTGAAACAGCCGTGACCCCAAAATGTGGCGTGCCTCTTGTGAGCCTCCCCCTTTCACCCTCAAAGCACACAATCTGAGTTTTGGTGTGGAAACAGGGTAAGGGATTTATTGAAGATTAAGGGAAAAAAGTACAGAATGGGGTAAAGTTTGGTCAGATCCAATAATCTCCCTGATAAGCAATTTAAAGAGGCAAATCAGTTTCAGTGCCCAAAACAACGTGCAGTTCAAAGCAAGCAATTGGTGGAAAAAACAAATGAAAGGGAAAATATTGTCTAGCTAGCACAGTCCTGCACTAAGCTGCCTGGCTGGTTCCTTGAAGACCCACTTGTGACAAAGTTCTCCTGATGTTTGCATCAGCTCTTCCTCCCTTTGACTGGGGAAAGCTGCTCCAGGGCACCAGTACTATTTTATTTATTTGTTTGTTTGTTTGTTTGGAATTCTTATATGCCGCCCCATTTGCAAAAGCCTCTGGGCGGCTTCCAACACAAATAAATAGCAATACAAATACATAAAAAACTGGAAACGTCCTGGCATAAATATAAAATCAATAAATAAAATCAGCAATTAAAATAATGTTTAAATAAAAAGGTCTTGGCCTGGCGCTGAAAAACAAATAGACAGTGCTGGGAACACATTCCATAAGTGGGGCGCCACCACAGAGAAGGCCCTCCTCCAGGTACTCACCCTCCTAATATCTTTCACAGAGGGTTCCCTGGTCCTGAATGGTGCAACACTCCCTCTTAGGGATAAGGTCCGCAGCTTAGGAGTACTCCTCGACCCGGAGCTTTCACTGGAGGCTCAGGTGACAGCGGTGGCGAGGAGCGCCTTCCTTCAGCTTCGGCTGATTAATCAGCTGCGCCCCTACCTGGAGTACGACTGCCTGGCGACGGTGACACATGCGCTGGTGACTTCCCACCTAGACTTCTGTAACGCGCTTTACGTGGGGCTTCCCCTGAAGACGGTCCGAACACTTCAATTGGTGCAAAATAGAGCTGCCAGGTTGCTGACGGGGACGGGGCGTTATGCTCACATGACTCCAGTCCTCCGTCAGCTTCACTGGCTTCCCATTGAAGCCCGGGCCCAATTCAAGGTGTTGATTATGACCTATAAAGCCCTAAACGGCTTGGGTCCTGGCTACCTGAACGAGCGCTTACGTCCGTATATGCCCGACCACCCTTTGAGATCTGTGGGAGAGTCCCTCCTCCGGGAACCCTCCATGAAAGAAATTAGGAGAGTAAGTACTCGGAGGAGGGCTTTCTCTGTGGTGGCGCCCAACCTATGGAATTCACTCCCCAAAGAGGTCCGCCTGGCACCGTCGTTACTGGTTTCTCAGCGCCAGGTAAAGACCTTTTCATTTAAACATCATTTTAATTGTTAAAACATATGATCTGGCCAGGGCAACTTCTTCTTCCTTCTCTTTTCTCCTCCTATATTTTTATTTACTTATTTTATACTGATAATTTTAATTTTTTATTTGTAACTCAGTGTATTTTTTGTATTTTTGTATTTAATGGTAAT
>NW_025336011.1:7221531-7271060 GCF_004798865.1 Varanus komodoensis | reverse complement strand
ATAATAATAATAATAATAATAATAATAATAATAATAATAGTAATAAAAGGGCCTCTGCCGCCAATCTCAAGAGGCGGGAGGGCAGATATGGATGCAGGCGCTCCTATAGATAACCAGGTCCCAAGCCCTTACTAAAGAAGCCTTGGGCAATCTCTCCATGTGCCTGCCTGAAGCTCCCTGACTTCCTGGTAGACTTGCTCCTGGCTCCTCTGCTGGAAGAGAACAAGCCCCATGTGCCCAATGGCCTTTCTCCGTGGAGTATAACTCCTCTGGTCCCTCCCCCCTTGCCTGGATGGAGATTTCAGAAGCATCTCTTGGTTTTGTGTCTACTGACTGGCCCACAGTGGCTCATCCAGTAAAGGAGATGCAAGATTGTTATTCTTCATGCACCTGGATGGTTTACTAGCAAAGTGGCCAAGTGCTTGAGCTTGGCCTACAGATGCCATCACCTGCTTCATCTGCTGAAGAGACTGGTGCCAGTGCCCTGGGCTTTAGTTTAAGCAGAGCCCTGCGTTTGCTTACAAAAGGGAGGTTTCTTTCTCTTGGCCCCAGAGAAGATGGAGTCAGTGTGTTCTGGCTGAGTGGGCTACTTGTGGATAACAAAGAGTAAACATGTAGTACAGGTTTTTCCTTTCCCACTTGCTCGGTTTTGCCCCAATCACCTGGGATTAAACAATAGAATAGTTATCTAGCTAGCATAATTTATATTCAAATAGTCAGATGACATAACTGAAATTGTTGGCATATTGAGCAGCATCCAGCTGTGTAATCGTATTAGTGTGAATGATGTTTCACTGCTGGAAACTAGGCCCCGAAGCAATTGTGCCAGCCCAGTGGATAATCACTTGCACAGTGGAGAATTGTCAGAGCTCTGCCAGTGGCATTTGAGTTTGCAGAATGATGCCACAGCATACTGCTCATAGATTCCAACAGAAGTCTAGGAACCGTGATTTCTGAGGACTGGGGAGGGGGAAGTTTCTGTAAAGACAGCAGTATCAGTCAGTGGAATGTTGTATCCTCACCAAGCTATGATTTCTAGGATTCCTTGGAGGAAATTATGACTGTTAAAATGGCTGTTTATTTATTTATTTATTAGTTTTATATCCCACTTGTTTTCTATTTTAACATACTTGAAGCAGCTTACATCATTCCCCTCCTGCTGGTCGCAATCTTATCCTTACAACAACAACCCTGTGAGGTAGATTGGACTGAGAGTCTGTGACTGGCCCAAAGTCGCCCAGTTGGCCCCTTGGCTGAGCAGGGACTAGAACCCAGATCGTCTGAGACCCAGTCCCATGCTCTTAACCACTTCACCACACTGGCTCTCCAGTTTATTTACTTACCTAAAGTATTTTCATCCCACTCTGCGGAACAGCTTACAATTGATCAATCACACAAGGTGGATGCTTTCTGCAGGTTTGCAATCTAAAAAGACATGACATAAAAGGGAAAATGGATGGGGAGGGAAGAGGGGAAAATGAAGCAGGCTAACGTGTTCCCTCTCCTCACCCTTTATTGCAGCCTCCTGGAATGGTTGTTGGCAGTCAAAGGATAAGGAGGCTTTGGGGGGCGGGGGGAGGTCCTCCTGGAGGGCTAATAAATGTCCCATCTTAATATTCAGCTAAGTTTGTGCTGTAGATATTTCCTCTTCTGTGGAAATGCAGCAGACTTGGTTGTATGCTAATGAGCTTTGTCTCTAAGGCAATATTGCCAGGTTGTCCTTGCTTGTGATTTACATTCAGTTTTATTCTTTTAAAAACAAACCACAATCTGTGGTCAAACTACTTTTGCTGGGTTTTGGAGGGCTTATACTATATCAAGAAAAATGATGTCTAAAATAGCTCCCAGCAGTGCAACTAGCATTGGTACAATAAGCATGAATCTATTTTTGGTTTGTCTGCTGTAAGCAGTTCTTGGATAGTGCTGGAGCAAATGTCATTGCAGGGCAGGAATTGATTTTCATAATGAATATATCTTAAAGTGTGTGTAAAGGACTCTACACACAGCCATTGAAAGAGACACAACGGAGAATAGAGCAAAACCAAGCTGTCTTTCCCCCACAGCACAGTTGTGCCACTCAATAATAATTTCATTTTACTTTTCCCATTTTGAATGACATCGATTAAATCAGACTGCTTACAATCTGCTCCACTCAGTTTCATCACTGCACTGACTGATATGAGGAAATAGACCAGAATTAGTAAAATGCAACTTCCTATCTGTACGATTCTACCTTCATCAAACTACCAGACATTCCTGATCTTGCAGGGGTTCCATCCCCCCAGCAAGGCAACAGCTTGGACAGGGCAGGGCAGGACAGGGCAGGACAAAGTAAGGCAGCTTGCTGGTGCAGATGTGGAATAGGGCAGGTGGTTCAGGGCCCTGACTGAAAAAGCTTGGCTTGGGTCTTCTCTAACCCTGTGCTTTACTACGGCTTCTTCTTCCATTTTCTTTGCAGCAGGATTACAGCATGCATCACATGAGGCTTCTCCCTGCCCCGAAGTTTTCTACTCTTTCTATACATGGCTCTGTGTTCCATCATACAACACTAGGTGGTGCTCTGGCATTGAGTGCAATCACAATATATGCCAGGTTTCTGTAGGGAATACCACACTATCTAGGAAAAAGCAAGCCTTTCTTTGCTGTGGAAAGAAACATGGCAGGAAAGCTCAGGAGAAGCCCTGGAGGGAGGAGGATGACATCCTGAACAGGCTACACAAGCTTGTGCAGGTGAGATATCAGGAGCACACAGTAAACGCCACATGTGGAAAAGCTCTGGAAGCGGGAGGATCACAGCCACCAGCACTGCACCTAAGATAAGAGTTGGCTGCCTGGGTTGCATAGCCAGGCCAGGAGACTCCTCCTGAGGCTCTGCTGCCTCAAGGGCTGTTTCCAGCCATCTTACAGGGCTGGCACCTTTTCCTGCCTGACTTCTTCCAGGACGTGAGGATCTGAACGGTGGGAATCCAGTTGGAGAGCACTTTCACAGGGCCTCTCTGTTGCTTGGGGGAGCCTGAGTTCCACTCCCTGGGTTTGGATGGCAGAAGCACTTTGTTGGAACATAGTGGAGTGAGGGAAAGAACCAAGGGCCCCACTTGGGAGGGCCAGGGCCAGCGCATACTAGCTCAGCATCTGATGCTGGAGAAGATACGCAGCACTGTGGTCACAGGGCTCCTCTTCCCATGTGCCCCTTCCCCTTTTCTTTGCTGCTGCTTCTGGCTGCATGGCTTACTGCAGCGCTGGTGAGATGGCAGGGGCAAAATTAGCAGCTACTTCAGAGAACTCTGGGTCACTGTGCAGGCAAAGAGCAAGACTGTGTTCCCTTCACTTCCATGCACAGAAGCCAAACAGCCCGGTAGTTATTTTTCTTCAAACACTGGTGATAGGACAGCCTCCTTCATCATACCTGAAAACAACAGTAGGTTCTCTGCAGCAATCTCTTCCAAGACCTTGCTCTGTCATCCCCAGCAGCTGCCTCACTTTGCTCTGCATCCCCTCCCCATCCCCTAACTCTTTGCACCCCATTCCCATATTAAAAAGACATCCAGGATCCATCCCAACTACCACTCTTGATTCTAAAGTTTCAGTAAGCAGAGCTGTCAATATCGAAGTTGCCTGCAGGCAGTATTTCAAAAAGAGCTGACAGCAGGTTAACAGTGGCCCAGTTCACATGTGACGTTAAGCCGCCATAGGCTAATTAACCCATGGGACTTAATATGTATTGGCCACTGTTAATATGAAAGCTGTCCTAGGCACACATCAGATGTCTCTTTCAGCACAAGGGCTAAATTCAGTGAAGCTGTTGGGAGCCACATTCCAGTGCTGGGCAGGGCTGAAGGGTGCGGGGTGGGGGTCCCAAGGCAAATGGGGAAGGAACAAAATATGAAAAAGGAGGGGAAAGCAGGTGACGTGGTCGAGGGGATACGGTCTGCTGGGCAACCCTGGCCCTGATGGGCGGAGTTTGACCCTGGTCTTGAAGTTCAATATCCCTTGTGTTAATAAACATGATATCATAGGAATGCCATAGGTCTCCAGTGACCTTCTAAGGGATCCAAGGAAATGCTGGGACCACTGAAACATTCTGCTGCTCAGAAGGAAGCTGCGTGCTCATAATAATAATCAAATAGTTTACACTGTAAATAAATTTAAGAGGACTCATTTGTTCAGTGTGGCTTAATATGGACAAACCACCATGATATATGAGATCATTGTTGATTTGAAGTGACTGCAAATTTTCCAGGATGTTTTCCAGACACCGCACACCACTTGAAGGTACCCTTGTCTTGGGATCTCTGCTAATCAGTGGATTCTAGTGATTTCTCTTTCCCTACCCAGGGGAGACAGGCTTACTGGTGAGCAAGATCACTAAGCTGAACCCATTCTCGGGCTACACAGAAGATCGCCAGACATCAGAGAAGATTCTGCGGGATGTCTTTGAGAAAGGAGACTGCTTCTTCAACAGTGGTGACCTCCTGATGCAAGACGATGAAGGCTTTTTATATTTCCGGGACCGGGTGGGAGATACTTTCCGGTGAGTCCCACCACACCAAGTGTGGAGTGTGGGAAGCTTGCCCTTTGGACATTGATGCTGAGATTGCAGCTGAGGTATGTTTGACCTCAGCTGCTGCTGTTACGATAGGTGCTGCACATGCTAAGGTCATGCAAAGGGCATGCATGTTTACATGGAAAGAAATCCCACTGTCTTCAGCTGGATTGTCATCCAAGTGGGTTTCCTGTGGGCAGCTGCTTGGCCAATGTGTGAAGAGACTCGGTAGGCCTTGATTTGATCTAGCATTGCAATTCTTATATTCTTATCCATGGTGGATCTAGATTTACATTGGATCTACTGCACTGATGGAAGTGGATTTTTTCATTCACTCCTTCTGGCTGCCTGAAAATGCAGCACGGAGAGTCAGGAGGGGCAGTCTGTGGTGTGGGTAGAGAAACAGAGGGCAAAGGGCCTTCCAGAAGCAGATCCTGGATCCAGCCCCATGTAAACGTAGTGGCGGCTGATGGGCAAGCAATGTGAGGGTGTGGCACATGGGTCACTGGAGGCAGAGCCGACTGCTCCTGTTTTGCTGGAAAACTCCAGAAAGAAGGCGGAACAGTTTGCAAGCCAACTGTAGGAGCTCTACACATCACATGGCAAAGCACAGAATAGGGCTGAAGGAGCCTTAAAAGGCAGAACAGTTGGCCAGCCATGTAGCAGATGGGATTTTTCCAGACTTAACAGGTTGAAGCAGCCCAGAAACAGCAGAGGTAGAAGAGCATCAAACAAAGTCCATCTGTAGCTCTGGGATGTGGTGGTGAATCACTAGATCTTACTTAACATGCAATCCTATTCATGTTTAAACAGAAATATGTCCTAGAGTTCCCCTCCAGTCATGCTGCCTGGAGAATGCTGGGAATTGTAGGACTGCTGCCATCTAAACATGCAGAGGATTTCTCCATAAAGAATTTATTTCATTAGGAGCACTAAGATTCACTTTTCCCCCCTTTGTCCGGTTTTCCCTCTATGAACCACAGATCCACCATGGACTTTTTAAAACAGACCATCCATTCTTTTTACTTCTCCATGTCTCCCAAGAACTAAAGTAACAGGGCACGTTTTCTTTCTGACCTACCGAAAAGTACCTGTACATACATGCACATGCGTGTGCACACACTCGCACGTGCACACACACACACCCTGAAATCGGATACTAGGCTGGGAAATATCCTCAACAACACTACAAGTGGAGGAAAATCAGAGCTGCAATGCAAGCAGAAAAGAAAATTGAAGAATTATCTTTTAAACAGCAATAAGAGCTCCCTCTCACACCTGCAAAGAAAAACAAGAAAATGCATACCCTCGTACTTTATGCACAGTTGGGTTCATTTCTAGATCGCTTTGGCTTCCTCAGCCGGTGAGGTTACCCTCCATCCAGGTCTGCTCCATCTCTTCCTTGGCTGTTGGGGACATTTGTTCTGCATTGCATGCTGGGCCAACATCCTTAGTTCAAGACACTGAGTCAGGTGCCTGCACCCAGAAGAGCCAGGAAGAGTGGGATGCCGATGGGGAGGCGTGTGGGGTGGGGGCACCCACCCACACGGCTTTTTAGAACTTATTTTCCTCCCTGTGGCAGTAGGGCAGTGACCACTGCATAACCCATGAGTGTAACGGTCTCTGTGCAAGAGACCCAAATCTGATCTCCACTGGTTGGGCAGCATAGACACCCATGCAGAATGCTTGTCGCCACCCAGGCTGTTCATGTAGGGGAGCAAGCGGGAAAATGCTCTGAATCAAGATGCTTTAGGTCTGAATCTGCCACGAATCCAGGGCCAGCCTCAGAGGTCAGGTCTGCCAGAAACTGTCTGTAACATAGTACTTCTTGGGAGCACATCTCTCCCCACCTCCCTTCCCTCTCCAGTGGACATAGTGGAAATCTTAGAAGCGCTGCTCCGCTGAACTCTACATGTTTACAAGCAGCATAAATCAAAGTAACAACCCCTTTGATATCTGGGAGGAGCGTCTGCCCACGTGAAGCACTGAATCCAAATTGGACCTCCCCTCCCTGTTTTTCAGAGGGACTTGTTGCTGCCCTCAGGGTGGATCATGCTATTTGAGAGCTAGACAGTGGGAATGCTGGGAAATCCTTAATACTCTCTTGGCTGGACACTGCTTGACAGAGTCTTGGAACTCCACATCAATCTTTACCCCTCCCTGTTCTATAGAGTCTCTCTGCGGCTCCAAGACTGTTGGTTCCCACACTCTGAGTTATCTGTCATGGTGACCTTGACAGTTCAGCAACCTTTTCTCATTCCTGCTCATTCCCCTCCTACTCTGGATCTGAACCAGCCAGCTGGGCCTCCTCTCTACAAGACTAGAGAGTAGTGTATTATTAACAGGTGATAGACATTCACGTGTAACAATTTTTTTCCCTATTTGCCCTCCCACCCCATGAGATTGGCAACAGAAGCCCTCCTCCGGGAACCCTCTCTGAAAGATGTTAGGAGACAGAGTACCCAGAGGAGGGCCGACTATGGAATGCGCTCCACAGAGAGGTCTGCCTGGCGCCGTCATTATATGTTTTTTTGGTGCCAGGTCAAGACCTTTTTATTTAATCAATATTTTAATATGTATTAATAGTAATTGGATTTTATTGTTTGTATTTTATTAATTACAGCCAGTGTGGAATAGTCAATTTATTTATTTTATTCTGATTTATGTTTACGCAAGTAATGCACAGCATACAAATTTTATAAATAAATAAAATAAAAAATGTAATGAGAAAAGTGACCTGAATCTAATGAGAAAAATGACCTAATACAATCTCCTCTTATGTTGCAGGTGGAAAGGGGAGAATGTGGCCACCACAGAGGTTGAGACCCTCCTGGCAAAGCTGGAGTTTATCCAGGAAGTTAATGTATACGGGGTAGTGGTGCCAGGTGGGTATGGAATTTTATTGCATTGTATTTATTTGATACATTTTTCTGTGCTGCCCAATAGCTGAAGCTCCCTGAGGAATTCATGAAACAAAATGTCAGACCACAGACTATAATAACACAGTAAGGAATACTACAACAGGGCTGGCCAGATTTGTTTAACAGAAGAGCCATATGCAGTAAATGTCAAATGACTGAGAGCCAAAAGTGGGTGCCCACAGGCAGCAAGTTGCAAGCTGCAAAATAAGCTCGAAGAGCTGCATGTGGCTCCCGAGCCTCAGCTTGGCCACCCCTATACTATAAGAACCGTAAGTCTAAGACAGAAGGAAACCAAATTAAAACCAGCATAAAACCAGCAGTGCAAAAATCTAAAAGCACACTAAGGCCATTTGTAAAAGTGATTCAGTAAAAAGCGCAGCTTTGTGGTCTCACAGTAAAGCCCATAAAAATGACATCAGCATCTGCTCCCTGGTTGCCTGTTACAGGAAGAGTGAGCCAGGACTATCATCTGGATCTGCTGTCTTGGTCAAACTGGTTGTCTGCTTGCTGTTTCAGGTCACCATTCAAAGTGCTTGTGAGCCCCACCAGCTGAGAAGGAGGGGTGCTGGACTTCTGTCAGAAAGAGGGCTGGATTCAGTTTTGGAGTCCTCGGGGACCATGTTCCAGGGAAAGGGGGGCTCAGGGCAAAAGGAGACAGGGCCAGAACATCAGAAATGCCAGCACTGGCCGAAATGTTTTGCTACAGTTCTCCTAAGGCTGAATTATTGGCAGGCAATAAGAACTTAAGCTAAGATTTGCCTGTGTTTTGGGTATTTCGTCCCTGCTGTTCTTGGCTTGGGCAATGGTCCTTTTTGATATTTGTTAGTTAATTAACCCACTATTTGCTGGGACATGTGCCATGCCCCCTTTTTCAGCTATCTGTAAACAACCTGTAATCGGCAGTTGTGTGATCGTGTGTGAACCCACACTCCTAACAACCCAGCCATGCAGGTTCATACATCATACTCGCAACCTCCAACCATAGGCTGATTGGAGGCTGTTTACAGAGAGTGGAAATGTTGCTCAGCGTGTGTGCCCACAAATTGTGAGTTAAAGAATCCACCATTTGCTGCTGTGCTGTGCAAACTGGGTTCATATCCTGCAAGTGTTTCCCCACCATCGGTTTTAAGATGTTTGGCTGACATCATGCACCTCAAATTCCATGGGGGAAGAGGCTTGGGAGAGGGTTATTTATTCATGTAAAAATTTTCTATGCTACCTTTCACTTACCAGAGGTGATTCCAGGATGGTATAGAAAGAAATACTAATGCAGGGGAAAGAACTCAGCTGCCATCTCCTTCCCTGCTGCTCTCCCAGTGCAAACCTCCCCTTTCCACTGCTGCTTTGCCTAGAATCAGCAGCCACTGGGGGGCTTTCCTGCATTTGATTTGTGTGAAATTCTTCCTTTAAAACTCCCCTTTCTGGCTTGTTTCAGGACACGAAGGAAAGGTCGGAATGGCAGCCATAAAGCTGAAAGAGGGTCTCTCCTTTGATGGAAAGAAGTTGTATGCACATGCTCAGAGATACCTGCCAAAGTATGCCATACCTCACTTTGTCCGCATCAGGGTGAGAAACTACATTTCATTTCATTTCGTCTTGTTGTGTTTCAAAATCATTTGCAAGCCTCCTGCCTCAGAACCTACATTTTTAGCCCTTGTCTGATTTTTTTTTTTTTTGGTGGGGGGTTAGATTACATACCTGGACCACTCAGCCAGGTTGGGACTGTGATTTGAGGGGAGGGGGCATTCAAGCTTTATCCCTGCTGTGGTCCCGACTGGGTGAGGGGCAAAGACTGCCATTCAGCCTTGCTAAAGATGTCTGGTAGTCATTCCCAGAGGACAAATTTATGCCCAAGCAAAAAACACCCAGTGGCAAAATTGGGGCATTGCAACATAACATTGGGGTCCAAAACACCTGGAGGGCACCGGAGTAGGGAAGGCTTCATCGATAGCCGTCAGGTCGAGTAAGCCACTGATAGCCTTACTCTTTGCTTTGGGGAGGCCATATTTAGGGCAGAAATGCTTCTGTTAAGGCCACTGGGGAAGGATGAAGCCTGTAGGAGCCAGTCAATTAGGACGGGATATGATAGGATGTGACATTTATACCCTGCCCTTCTTCGTCTTGCAGAGAACCCAATTTGGCTTACAAGGATCTCCCCCTTTCCATTTTGTCTTTACTATAGCAATCCAATGGAGTGGGTTAGGCTGAGAATCCTTGGCTGCCCCAAAGCCACCCAAGGAGCATCATAGCCCAAATGGAGATTAGTACGCACATCTCCGAGTCTCAGTCCAACACTCTGATCATTGCATCAAACTGGTTCAAGATGGAGCAGGTTCTTGCATGGCCGAGAGCCTCCTGTGGCATGTGCGGTTTGCCATTTAGCAGGCTGCTATAAATCCACAGAATGTATATCCTCTTTCTTATCTTTAAGATGCAGAGGATGGCAAGTTCCCCAGCAGAGCCTGCAGAATTTACCTGCATGGGAAGCCTACCTGTTCCCCTTGACTTACTCTAGCTCTGCTGTGGGGAACCATTTGGGATCATTTGTGGTTTTCCATACAGGACGCCCTGGAGATCACAGGAACGTTCAAGCAGCGCAAAGTTCAGCTGGTGAAGGAAGGATTTGACCCTGCTGCCATCAGCGATCCACTCTACTTCCTAGATGCTTCTGAAAAATGTTACGTGCCCATGACTCAGCAGATCTACAGCTCCATCTTGGAGAAGAAGCTGAAGCTGTGAGAGAGGCTTCTAGGCACACCATGCGAGTGTTGCCTTAATGGGCCTCGTGGTGCAGGGAGCTCAGGAACAGCAACGGCTTCTTTGAGGAGAAACTGCCTGGGATTTCATGTGTTTGTGTGTGTTCTTGAAAAATCTATACACAACAGTTTGGGTATTGTTCATTGTAAAGTGTGTATTTCGCTTTACCTCCCTCATTGTGGACTGCGTCCTTCAGTGTCCTAGCAAAATGTTTGCTCCATGAAGTACATAATGGAAAATATATGTTGTAGTCAGTAACAATGGCTGCTTAGTTCCCTCCCCGGCTGGCTCACACACATAGGGGCGATTTTGTTCCCACTGCACATACAGATATGTACCTATATTCAGATGCAGTCTATGGCCTAATTTAAGCCAGGAGACAATAGCAGGGAGCCAGGACTGGTCTTTTGTGGTTGCCCCTTTTGCTCTCATTTCAGAGAGTGGGTCATTCATGGTTAATGATGACATGTGGAAACGCTGCCATTTAAACTTGGGTGAATTGATGCCCAGCCTCAAAAAGCAATGGGTTGGATCCAGGTTCTTGTCCTGCTGGAAGTGCCTTCCTCACCCCTCATGGTAATCTATCCCGATCCCTGAAAATGCTACAGGGGCAGGAGGCCCCGATGAAGGGGGTGAGCTATGGTGTGTGTGGGAATCCTTCCAAGCTGAGTGGAGGACCTTATGTGAGCAGAGCCCTTCCACTCATGGAAGGCTCCTTCCTTCTACAGGTTCTGGTTCCAACCACTAAGTGGCATTCATACCCCATGAGTGGTACCTCCTGCGCCTCTGCTACCCAAGGAAGAAATTCCAGGTGCTCTTCCAGCGAGTTCTGCATGGTTAGATATTCCCTGAGGTAGAATATAGTAGAAGGGTCAATCAAAGGTCCCTCTTCTCAAAATATCTAAATGATGATAAGCCGCCCCAGTGAAATTAAAGTGATTTTCCAGAACACATTTGTTGCATCTCCATTACGCACTCCCTCTCTTGCTTGTTGTTTCTAAACTGAAGGGGCACCTCGAGGCACATCCTCTGGTACATGGGCCAAAAAGCTGATCTTAGGCTCTGCAGCAGCTGTTGATGTGGGAGGCCAGAAGGCTCCAATGACATGTCTTTGCTGTGTGATGTGTAAGCAGGAGCACAGGGCTAAGCTTCATCTGATCCCGATCCCATTTTTACTCCAACAATCAATACTTCACACTTGCTTACACTGAACCACATTGCCATTTCGATGCCTATTCTCCAAGTTCATATGTATCCTTCTGGAGTCCTTCACAGACCTCCTTGTTTGAACTAATTGGTGTCATCAGCAAACCTGACCACCTCTTGTGGCCAAATTTGTGATCGTTACGAAATTGGTTTCCTCTTTTTGGTTGAGGCTCTTTTGGGGGGCACTAGTGCTTGAGTAGCCATTGTAACGGGTGCAGAACCCTCGTCTGAAGGCCTACCGCCATCCACCAGACTCGGAGAACCTGAGGTGCCTCCAGTGGTTCCTTGGGGACAGGGCACATTTTCTGCACCTCAATATCCTTTTTGTACTCTTTGTGATGTTTCAGTGCCTACCCTATTGGTGACTGAACTGGAGTTAGGTTTGCCCAGTCGTAGGGTGTCCATGCACCCCCAGTGGGCATCCCTTCCTTTTCGAGTCTGTCTTCCACCACTGTTGTCCCCCAGCTGTTCATGTGCTTCCTCCTCATTATTGCTACCACATTTGCCTGCTTGAGAGGCAAGGAGCCAGGGAGCTACTGGCTGGTGGCATCTGCTACTCCTCTATCTCACCACCATCATTGTCTGGCCCAGGGCAGGAGGCCCCTGAACAAGAGGTTGCAATGGTTAGAAGAAGGGACTACTCTAGGGTGCTCTCTTCAGTGGGCCCCTGCTGGGATGTGGGCCCTTGGCAGGTCTCTGGCTAGGCCTACCTTTGGCCACCTCTGCAAAAGCAGACAGATCTCTGGGAAGCCAGACACATGGTCACCCTATTCATTGACCACAGTCTCAGTGGGTGCCAAGCCTGACAAAGGCACAAAGGAAGGTCTGAAGGACTGAGCAGACTGAATTCCATGATCTGAGGGGGCTGTCTTGGCCAGAAATGAGGAACCAGTGGCCTGCCCGATGATGCTGAGCTACAACACCCATCATCCCTCACCTTTGCTCCTGCTGTGTTGGGGCTGATGGGAACTAGAATCCAACAACAGTGACTGGGGCCCCTTATTCCTGCTTCTAGGTCTCTAGGACCAGCCTTCCTGGACACCTTGACCTAAAGAGGCAATCCCTGCCTACCAGTTCTGTGGCCCCACCCTCAGTCCTTGATCCTCGCTCTGTGCAATCTGCCTTCTGTGGAGGACTGTCGTTGGCTGCCTTGGATTTTGACCTCAGCCTGGTTTTGTTTTAACTATTCCCCTACTTCTGTCCTTCCCCTTCTGCTGCTTAGTACCTTGATCTCAGTCCGCTTGCACCAGGTCTAACAGACCTGCAGTAGACATCAAACCAAGTCTGCATCCATTTCATCTGTTTCTTGCAAAGATTTAGACTGGGAGTAACTAATTTGCTCTCCTGCCCCACAATATTTTGGATTACAGCTCCCTGATCTGACCTGCCAATGGGTGTTCATGAGTCAGATGTGGCACAAGGCAGCATCCCATGTCCCTGCCTACCTTCTGTTGCAAGCAAAAGCCACAAATGGGAGAGACCCAGCACAGAGGGCAATAGCCTCTAAGAGATAGCTCACACTGGTTAAAGTTTACTGTTCAGGAGGCAAGGGTTTCTTCAAATTAGCTTGCAGGGATGCAGGGGAGGGGAGAGTGGCAAGTGCCTCTCATACTTAAGGACTCTCTGCTTCTTGTCTTTCCCACACAACAGGGCTCAGAGGCAGCCTGCCACAATTGGTGTGTGTCCTGCTTCCTGGGCATCAGGTCAGAATCCACATATCAAAATGCTGGACCTGGTCACAGCTATGCTGGCATTCCTGGTCCTTCTGCCCCTCGTGGGGAGTATTATCTTTCCTTACTTTTGGCAGGACCTGGTCTTTCTCTACTCCATAATACGCATAGGATACAGATCTCAGAAGTACCTCCAGCGCAAGCCTCCCTTCACCATGCTGGACATCTTCTTGGCCAAAGTCCAGAAACACCCAGAGAAGCCCTTCATTCTCTTTGAAGAGGAGACCTATTCCTACCGAGACATTGACCAGCGCAGCAGCCAGGTGGCCCGCGTGTTCCGGGGCCATTTGGGGCTGAAAGGAGGAGAAACAGTGGCTGTTTTCTTGAAGAACACCCCTGCCTACACCTGGGTCTGGCTGGGCCTGGAGAAGATCGGCTGTGCCACAGCCTGTGTCAACTACAACATCCGACTGAAGTCTCTCTTGCATGCGTTCAGTTCCTGCAAGGCCAAAGTGGTAGTGACCACTCCAGGTGAGGAAATCTGTGTGCATGGGAGAAATGGTGGATTCCAAGCAGGAAAGTAAAAGCTTGTCTATGCTGCAGTGTTGTTCCTGTTTGGTCACAGCTCTCCTCAGGGCAGATCATGGCCTTCTTCCACATTCTCCTTTTCTTGGATCCATCCAATTGCATCTACTCTCCCTGGGGAAGGAATGCAATCACAAAGGCCAGTTTTGTAAATCACAAGAAAGCTTGCAAACTTAAGAAGATGTTTACAAAACCCCCTGTTCTAGACCACATCTTCTTCACTGGCTGCCTGCTTACCTCTAGCCTAAATTCACAGCCTTGAGCTGAGCAAGCTTACAGAGCCTTTTTCAGACCTTCTGATCATGCAGCAACCTCCATGGTGGCTGGGTCTGTGGTAGGGTCTGGTGGGGTGGCTATGTGGGTCCCCATTTCCAGAGGACAGTCCTCTATTTGATGTGCTTCCAGAGGACTGCCTGGGCGAGAGGACATTCTCTATTTGAAGGACTATCCAGTCCAATTCTGGTTTAAAGATTGATATAATGGAGAAAAGGATGAAAAGTAGAAGAGCTGGAGCCATGCAAGCTGCCTTGGGTTTCTTGCAAGGAATACATGCATATGTATATTATGTAATTATTTTATAATATATAAAATAATAATCAGCAGCACATGGGCAGCTGGCTGGCACACAGGTCACTAGATCCTTGTCTTCCATACTGCTGAATGGGACCGAGGCCCATCTAGTCCAGTGCTCCACAATACCCAACCTCTGGGAAGCCACACGAGCAGAGCAGGAGGGCAAAGCATCTTCCTACCCATGATCCCCAGCAACTGATACTGGGTGGCGTGCTGCTTCTGATACCAGATGTAATATATCACCTACATGACTAGTAGCTGCTGATAACCTTATCTTCCATTCATTCATAGATTCATGTATCTATTCTCCCTTTAAAGTTGGCAGCTGCTGTTCATATGGAAACCGCCTGCTTTTGGTGAATTACATGAATTTGCCTTTGAGATAGTTATTTTGTTTAGATTTGAGGGAGCCTGGTGCCAACTGCAAGGAAACTTACATAAGTTTCCCCCACAGCTGCTGTGATGAGAGTCTGAATTCATTAGGAAGCAGCAAAACAAAACTTTCCATATATTTTCCTTAATTAGAGTGTCTCATTCAACTTTCAAAAGCTGCATTGTCAGCTTCCCTTTCTTTTCTTCCACGACTAACCTGGAATTAAATGTAGACAATATGACAGTTATATGAGCAGCTTTTCAGACCAGGTAAATTGTTAGCCTCACTAAGCGATGCTTAGATTGCTTCCAACCCAACTAGCAAGGTCCATTGGAGGGGAGGGGAGGATGATGGAGAAGGCTCAGGATAAACTGAACCCTGTCCTATTTGATCTTCCTTCCTCACGCATTGGAACACCTCCTTTCCCCCCTCTGAGACTGATTTTCTGAGAGAGGTAGCAGGCATGGTTCTTTCGGGTTAAGCTGCAAGGGCCTCTCACTCTTCCTTATGAGGTTGGAGTGCAGTCTCTGACCTTGGTTTTCTGAGCCATCTTATGGTCCTTGGGATATTTGCCCAGGGTTCATAAGAGTGTCCTCTCCATAAGGTAAGCATTTCAACTAGAAGTATTCCAAGTAGTGAACCTTCTCCCTAGTTTTCCATACAAAGCTGCATGTTGCAACATTTATCTTTAAGAAGATCCAGGATATCCTGCAAAAGTCAATGACTCCTCCTAATCTCAGATTTATATCGATAACTCTTATCTTTACCAGTTCTTGGATATAATCATTAACATGAGTAGCTGTGCAAGTCTGGAGCCTAAGAATATGGCTGACTACCATCTGCAGTACTTTCCCACCCCTTGTCAGTGTGCCGTGTTCAGTGCTATAGGGCTCCTTGCTGGTCCCAGACTTTCCATCCTCCCTATTCAAATTTAGGCCATCCAAGGAAAAGTATGGATGCCTCAAAGGTAAGTTGTAAGCAAGCACAGATCGGAACAACACACAACTCCATCCTGGACACAAGCAAGAGGTTAATTAACATGCCTTCTATAACATTTAAATTAGAGTAATCAGTTCTCGCAACGCATAGATATATTTGCAGATGTGAATCAGCATAAATAGTCCTATGGGGCTGAGTACTGTAACTTTTCAGTAGCTAGCATCACCTCTGCCAGCAGGCCATATCTGGTCGGCAGGTTGGAGGCCCCCAGTGGCTGCTCTAAGCGGTAATGTTCGTATGCAGTCATTACCTGAGAGGGAGTTAAAAACTGTCTTGAAAGGACCACCAATTTTCCTGCTCTGTTATTTTCCTTTGTTGCTGCTGAGCGCCAAGCCTTGTGCCTGGATGGATAGCCGGACAGGCTGCTCTGGGGAGCGGGAGGAAAAAAAAAGGCTGTGGCCAGTGAGTGTAATGCAAAACCACTTCTCCTAAAAGTATCGCAATCCATTTGACTTTGCCGAAAAGGAGCCTCCAGTTTCAGTAGCAAGTCGGTATGTAATTGCAAATAATGTACCCAATATTCTTCCTGTGGCAGTGGGGCTTGTTGTGTTGTGTTTTGTTTTGGGGATGGGTGGGGACCAGGACTATAACTACACTGTGGGAAAAGAGTATAGAGCTTTATAAGCAGACTTAAGGAAAGTGATTGTAAAGGTGAGGCAGGTACAGAGTACTATGTTTATTGAATGTCAGCAAACGTCTGGCCAGTATACAGCATGGCTGTATCAATGCTGTATCTGTATCAAAATTCTGCTCTTAGCAAGATTCCCAAATCTTAAGTAGGTTTTTCAATGTTTACCATAATCACAGCTGCTCTATTAAACTAGACAAGATTAATATGTTTTGCATGTAACTAACTGGGGAGCAAATCTTAAAAGATAACTGTATACACACCTTGGGCATTCTCATACCAGGCAGATGGCCTTGGCCAGACCCATCTGGTGGAACACAGCACCTTTAACACCTGAGCTACTGCCCAGGATTGCTTCATTCCTGGCCAGATCTAGTTCACACTCATCAAAACAATACTTAACGGCCACCAAAGCATCTGAACTGTGGCCAACAGATAACAGAGAGTGGTCTTCCTAGGCCTCCGCTGGCATTGGGATTGCAGCCAAGACTTTTCAACAGCAGAATTAATTAATGAGCTTCTCATGGGAAATTCCTGGCTCTAGATCCCAGAGAGTGAGAATAGCAGTAAACAGCATGCTCAGGTCCCAGTGGAGGAGAATGAAAAACAAGAACGGCTAGTCGAGGCACAGAGACAGAAGGGTCACATGCCTCTGTCTCCTTGTGAGCACAGCAGCCTTTTGGACTTGTGTGCAACACCTTCAAACCCCATCGTCTGCAGACAGTCTCTCTTTGCTAACCTTCCTCTGGTCGACTGCCTTTCAGGATCAATCCATATCCTTCTTAACTGAGGAATTTGGAGTGGGGTGGTTAGCTTGTAGCATAAGGGTGGTGTTTCCCCTCTTCAACCTAAGGCTAGGAACTCAAGTCAACTCAAGCCTATTTTCTTCCTCCCTTGAAGAATTGAAAGGTGCCATTGAAGATGTCCTGCCTGCTCTGCAGAAGGAAGGGGTGCGGGTTTTCTACTTGAGCAATGAATCTCCTACAGAGGGTGTGGCAGCTCTGCTCAGGCAGATCGAGTCCAGCTCTGCCGAACCAGTGCCTCTTTCCTTCAGAGCCAATGTCACGCCATCATTTGCATCCATGTATATTTTCACCTCTGGGACCACAGGTGAGGGAAAATAGAATTTCTTGTTCTTGTGTAGGGGGCCAAGGCTGAGAGATTCTGAATGAGAGAAGGTGCTATTAGGCCTGGAAAACTTCCTTTCCGTTTTCATTACCCCAGCTGGGGGGAAGTGGATGTGGGAAGCAAGCCTTGATGATAAATATTGCGAAGGGCCACAGCTGAGCACAGACTTTCCAGTCCTGGCATTTCCAGTTACAATCCTGGTTTGGCATGAAAGCAGGAGAAGGGAAAGCATAAATGCCCCCTTCTGACTGAATATGCTTCCCCAGAGATAAGTCAACTGTGCATATACAAATAGGTATCTTAGGAAGAGGAATGGCACCCATCTCTGGGTGTAAAGAGCAGCCAAAGAGGGGTTTTTTTTAGTGTAAAAGAAAGAAAATAAATAAAACCCTGATCTACCCAATCCTAAAAAGTATGTAATCTTTATACACTCCATTGCCAAAAATATGGCATTTAGATATCCATGCAGCTGCTTCATAAGGCAAGAAAGCAGGGCGTGGAGGCCAGAATCTAATCACAGCAGGTGTATTGGCTTCTGGTATACTTTCTGGGAGTGGTGGGGGTGGGGAGAGAAAGAAGGGGTGCCAAGAAAACCAGAGAGAGCTGGGATGCTGGGGGTGTGCAATCAGAACACCCACAGTTTCTTTGGACATACAGGAAATATGTGAGGCATGTAGGTAGCCCAGGAAGGGACTGCCAAGATGGGGTCTGTACAAGATGCTTTTATAACCTTTCAGTTACATACACAGTTTGGAGGAGGAGGTGGGATCACACAGAGAGATTGCCAGAGGCACATGTGAGCAAAACAACAGGGCTGAATGTGATTGAGACAACACAAAAGGAAAAACTTTCAGGACAGGCAAACAGTGGCAGGTCTAAGTTGTGCCCACAAAGGAAAAAGCTTCAGGGCAGGCATATTAGCATTGTAAAGTGAAGCCGAAAGCAAGGCTTGTAACATGGATGCCTGATCAGATCAGCAATCCATGTCTCAAGTCCAAAGCTGTTCTGACAGTGTCAGACTTTTAGCAGCCATATTATGGAAGCGCTTTCGCTCATTTTGTCCTGACAGGGGAAATGAACCGGGGCAAACTGGCGAGTGCCTGGTTGTCTGTCAGCAGGAGCTTGGCTTAATGAGTATTTCACCATGACGACTTGTTTTTAGCTTGGTTTAGCATTTTGTGTGAATTGTCCCAGGACCCTGAGCTTACTTTCATGTCTCAGCTGTTCTTTCAGCTCAGTGGGTTCATGCTGGCAAAGAATGCCCCTTGCCAAAATCCTCCGCTTTGCACTTACCATCCTAAGCTTATTTGCATGCCTCAGTTTGCCTTTTCTGTGCAATGGGCTCCTGCCATGGAGTAGATCCCTAGGCACTGCCTATCATTAGCTGCTTGCCTTCAGCTACACTAGTCCCAATGGGAATCAACTGTTAATGATGTGAAGGAAAGTTACGTGGCTGCAAAATGTTGTTTCTTGCTTGAGGAGGTCACTTAAGGTGTTAAAAGAACCTCTTCCTTTTTTTCTACCTGTCTCAAGGGCTACCAAAACCTGCTATCATCACCCAGAAGAGGCTGTTCAGCGCAAGTAATCTATTCCCCATATGTAGGGTCCATTCTGAGGACATCGTCTATACTCCGCTTCCCCTGTATCACATGGCTGCACTTTCTGCGGTTCTGGGATGCATCCACATTGGTATGTATGGAATGCCCCCGAGGGCCCCAGCACATCTCCACTGCGAGTGTGTGGTAGACTGACAGGGACAGGTTACTGTATCATTCCTGTGTTGTGGGAGAGGTGTGTGCGGTGGAGAGACAGATGCAGAAGACATATGAGTTTTCTTCAGCTAGATCAGCCTTTCTCCTCTAGATTTCCTGGACTACAATCTCTATCATCCCCAACCAGTTGAGGATGGTAGGAGTTGTAGATCCTTTTCACATGACACATTTATAGTGTGCTTGTGGCTCCTCACCATAGTTTTGGGCATTTGGCATGCCATCCTCCTCTTCTAGGACCCTTCTCATCCTTCGTAACCGTTTTAGTGGAGGATTTTAGATCCAGGAAAAGTGGGTATTATTTGTGAATGGCTGAATGAAACACTCATGTATTCATGCAGTTCTGCTGTGGCACAGTGCCACTTAGTGCTTGAGTAGTGGGATACATAGAAAGGCAGAGAAGGAACCCCTTCCCTCCCAAAAATGTGGAAAGGGTGCCTCTTCATCATGTAGAAAAGCCTGTATTGGAGGTACACCACAGTACCCCCTAGATGTTATCTAGGAGGGGGGTGCTCTTTGTGTATAGGTCCAGCCTCAGTCCTGTGCTGAAATTGGTGCAACAAATTAACAGCTTTGTGTAGAAATGTTCCAAGTATAGAAGAAGAAGCAGATGAGGAAAATGGAGTATAGGCGGGTGGCAATGGGCAATACAAGAGCAGAGCAATCTCCAAAACACAGAAGTCTTCTTCAGGCAATGCACAGACTGTCTGGAGATGCTTGGAGCTGCAGTCCAACCCTCTGCAGGACAACAGGTTGGGGAAGCCTGGGGTAGCTAAGATGGGGCTGGTGGGCAGGGCAGGAGAGCTCCAGTCTCCCTACACTGAACGGTGGGCTTTCAGGAGAGCTCCTGATCGTGCCAAGGGCGCTGCCTGCTTTCAGGCAAATGTGAGGGGACGCCTGCTGCAAAACGCACTGGCTGGCTCTGGGCGAGCTGGGGCTGCCCTCCTACTCTGTCTCACTCAGCTGAATAGAGCTTCTGCCACCGCTCAGGGTCAATGAGAAAAAGTGCCCCACCGATGTGAAGGGCTCAGGGCGGTCCTCCATTTAATGGCTGATCCTGTGCCCAGCAGGAAGGCCCAGGGTATCAGAGGTGCCCCAAGGGGAACATGGGGCTTACAATACTTCAAGAGGATCCGTTGGCCTTCGAAGCTGCTCTGTGAACCCAAATTCAGAAGAGCAGCCAAAGAATATCACTCGATCCTCGGATTAATTAAAACACCTTAAGTGTGCAGTCCTGCGCATGTTTAGACAGGGAAAAAATGGCCTAGAATTTTCAGCATGCCCCAGTCAGCTTTGAGTTTTTGGCTGCTTTTTCTGCCTAAGCTTGCATAAGATTGTTCTGCAATTATGTGTGCCACCCCAACCTTTCCTTATTGCAAACATGTTTGCATATCTGAAACCTAAAAGTCAATCATTTGCCAGCTGTAATAATACTTTACCTCTCCAGGGCTGAGCTCTGCCAATATCACTAAGAAGAAATGTGCAGCCAAAGTTAGAAGGTGGGCCTGTCCCCCTTGCAGGTCACAAAGAACACTGCACCCCAAAGCAGTTCTGTGTTTTAGAAATGTCATTAGCAAGGCAGCAAATGGACAGGTTAAACACATGAATTTGTCAGGCAATGAATTGAACAACAAAACCAGAGGCTCGCATTCCTGAAAGAAGAGGCGCTCGGGAAATGGACCACTGGGAGATTTTCTACACTAGCCTATTAATCTACTGTAGCTACTTTCAGTTTATCACAGTGCTGAAATTCAAACACTGCATACAATGCATTTCCTTTCCTACTTTTCTGCTACGTAAACTCTAGGTAGCACTGTGGTACAGCAGAATGGCATACACAAGAAAAAGCCGTGATTTTAGTTTCCATAAATAATACCATATTTCTTCTGCTCTTAAAAAAAAGACACCTTACTGAATATCCTGTTTGGAAATGTAAGTGAAAACGGAGGGTCTAAAGCCATGTGTATTTCCAGCCCGTGTATTTCCAGCCATGTGATTCCCTCGCCCCTTACAACAATTAAAAAACTTGAATCAGTCTTCCCCAACACCTCCAGTCCTTACAGTAGCACCCCTCCTGAACAACTTTTTTCTCTCTACTTTTGTTTTAATAAGGCGCTACCTTGGTCTTGAAGTCTAAGTTTTCTGTTTCCCAGTACTGGGATGACTGCAGACGATATGGTGTCACTGTGATCCAGTATGTAGGAGAAATTATGCGTTATCTGTGTAATGCACCAAAGGTAATTGATGGGAGAGGTCAAATATATTGGGACGAAGCACTGTTGAAGAGGACTATGGGTTATTCCACTGAATGCTCCACTACTGGGTCCACACAATATAGGTGGTGGCTCTAGAGAACAATGAGGCCAATATAAGACCATGGAGACATAAGCCTATCTCACAGATCTCCTGTAGGACCTTCATGCATGCAGCCCCCTTCCCACCCTCACTTCCTGTTTAGTTGTGACTCTCATTTTCTGTGAAATGCATGGCTTCTACCTGAGGTGGGTCATTTGTGGCCCTCCAGAGAGTTCAGCCTATAAGTTGCCCACCTTGGTTCATGCAAGCCACTTTGCCCCCAGGTGGGGTCAGCTCCAGGCTTGGTAAAGTGCTATCTGGTGTCACTCCTAGAATCTCCCAATGATGCAAATAGTTTGTGGAGTCTCCAGGAGGCCTATCTTGATGGCTTCAGGTGGCGGCCATTTCCTTCTGGAATGCCCTGGATGTGAATTCAACTTTCAGAGTGGCCTGCTAGGACTAGAGTTCCAAACTGTTCATTTGGAACCCCGAATCTCTGGGAGGCCACCCGCCCCACCACCCCGCTGTCCATGGGCATTGGCTCAACTAAAAGTGGAGGGACCTGATCTCTCTTGTGTCCAATCCACCTGGATTAGCCGGTGTTTTGCACACCTGGCCTTCACCTCGTGCTGCCTTTGCACCTTGAATCTTTTTGTGTTCTTTTCCTGAAACCAAATGCCCTCCTCTGCCCCGGCTGTGCATTGCTTGTCACAAATAGGGATGCCCCAGGAGATAGGATCCTTTAAACACACATGCAGAGACATTAGAGCATATGCAACTGAGCATATGTGGCCATGTTGTGGCTGGTTTTGTCCCATGAACCTGGTCCCTGGCGCTCCTCAGTGCTTAGCTGCATATGTGTAGCTATCAGCAGTGGGAATGGTTGCTGCCACAAAAAGCATGCCAGCCATGATGTTTCAGTGGCAGCAGCCATTTGCTCCCCTCACCATCTCATAAGCTCCCAAAATTCATGTTGACTGTTGGGTCATTGTAGGGTGGGGAACATCTGCCAGCAGGAGGTGAATTATCACATTTTTAAAAAAGGGGGGGGGGTCAATAGTACATCAGTGGAGATTTTCTTAGTTATCCCCTCATTAAAAAATAAAAAATCAGAGAAAAATGGGTTGAGGAGAAAGTTTAAAATCCCCTCCCACGGAGCACCATGGTCCTTATCTGAATAATTGCTACAAATGCTTACGCCCAAGTAAAGGAAACTATTGCACACAGTACGCATGCTTTGTACTGTAGCTGTATATCATCTGGCCCTACAGATATAATTCCAGCAAGACTAACTGTGGCAAATGTTCCCTGCTTAATCAGCTTTGAATAAAGTTTATTTAGTCCACCAAAGGTCCCCTTCACCATTTTGTCTTGCAGAAGAACAATGACCGTGACCACAATGTGCGCATGGCAATGGGCAACGGCATGAGGGCAGACGTCTGGAAGGAGTTCATGTGCCGCTTTGGACCCATCCGAATCTGTGAATTCTATGGAGCTACAGAGGGCAATATCGGGTTTGTGAACTACCCGGGGAAAGTAGGAGCTGTGGGAAGGACCAGCTACTTATACAAGGTACTAAAGGCTACCTGCTGTAAAGGTTCAGGACATTCATAAGAATGTAGGGCTCAGTCCCATGCGTGTTTAGGCAAACAACAACAAGATCCGCAGTTCTCAGCATGCTTCAGGCATCATGGCTTGCTGAGACATGGTGGAAGTTGTAGGAGTTTTCTCTGTCTAAACATGCATAAGATTGTGCACTAAATTTCTCTTTATTTCTCTTTATGTTAGGAAAGCATTTGTTCCTCGAAGGGTTACATTGCTTGTACAGAAGTGTGTCTAAATCAGGGGTGGACTTCAGCTCCAGTAAGCCTGTTCCTGCATGGCCAATGGTCAGGAATGCTGGGAGTTGAAGTTCAGAAGGTCTGGTGATCTGTCTTCTGGCCACACCTGCTCTAAGCTTTAGATATTCTCACATGGATCAGGCTTAAGGGTAAATTCATTATGAATTTTGGCAGAATTCTGCTTAGCCCAGCTTTGCCATCTCTCCATGCCAGAGCTGTATTCAGTGCTGCTTTGCCTGCCCTTGTGACAATCTCCCCAGAAGTTCAGGACAGTTCCTGGGGATTTTGCTGCCTGAAGCAGAACATAAATCGCGTCCCATCCACCCAGTTGCAGCCAGCACTATGAAAGGTCTTGCTGTGCCATTCAGACACTATCTTCTTGCCTTCATCACACATGGTGTGTGGCAAAGCTGGTCCTGAGCAAGATACCTCTCCAGTTTCTCAACACTGAAAACAGGAGAGCAAGCAAGCATTGGAGAGGCAAGAGAGGAAGCAAGCATTGCAGCTTATGCAAAGCAAGTGCTCTCCTTTCTCTGCTAATGCTCAAAGCAGGAGAGCAGGTTGAACAGTGCAGGGAGACTGCTGGCTTGACAGTACTGCTCAACTCTTCTAAACTCAGGGTTGTGGTCTTCTTTATGGAATTGAACCATCTCTAGTCCTTGTCCTTCTCCAACTTTCACAAACATTATTGCCTTCTCCAGCGAACCTTGCCTTTGCTTCCAGGGCAAGTTTTCATTTGAGCTGATCTAGGACCCACTTGTCCATCTTTCGGTCAGTCTGGGTATTTCTTGTCAGCTTTCTTCACTGTCCAGTTTTTGCATGCATACATAGTGATTGGGAATACAATCACGTGGATGAGTTTGGTCTTGGTTTCCAGTGGAATGTCCTTACCCTTGATGATCCTTTCTAGTTCTCTCTTTGCTGCCCTTCCAGTTCTCAGACTTCTTCTAATTTCATGGCTGCAGTCTCTGTTCAAATTGATGATTGAACCAAGCTATGCAAAATCTTTCCCAATTTCAGTTTCTCCTTTGTTGATTTTAAAGTGTAATTCTTCTGTGGTCACGATTTTTGTTTCTTAAAGTTCAGCAGCAGTCGCATTTTCTTCTTTCCCTTGGATCATCCAAAAATACATCCCAGTTCACATGCAGTGCACTTGTCTCTATTTCAGTCTTGTGGGCTCACATTTTCCCTTCCCATCTGTCCCACTTTAGAAACTGGTCCGGTATGAACTGATTCGCTATGACGTTGACAAGGAGGCACCTATGAGGGATGAGAAAGGGCTTTGTATCCCAGTGGCTCTGGGTAAGCTAATTGAAGAAGCATTTGGACATAGACTGGGCTTCGTGTTGCCATAGTTCTGTGCACAGGCAGATGCATTGCTTGTGAATGTGAGAAACCCTCCTGTGCGGAGCTCCTCCTGTAAGAGACAGGCAGATTCCCTCCTCACAAGGCAAGGAGGTATGAAAAGAAGAAGCGTGAGTTACCTGTGCTTTATGTCAAACATGGAAGGTGGGCAATGTGAAATGCAGAGACCTGACACATTCTCAGCATTCTCACCAGTCTATGATTCCAAGAATTTTTGGGGAAGCCACAGCTCTGTAACCAGCCCATAATAGCTGAGAACTACCTGATCTAGCTTCTAGCAGTAAAGTAGGCAGGGCATGAGAACCCTTGGGTTGGATGTGACTGTTATGGACAACTGTCAGATATTGTCCATGATTGGGTAGTGTTCATGATCAATACCAGTTCAGATCTGGAACTGATTTAAGATTGGTTGCACTTTATAAATTGTGCTGGTAACTTGTGACTCACCAGATGTTTTGGCCTACAGCTCCCATAACCGCTTAGCACTGGCTATGATGGTTAGGCCTGATGGGAGTTGTGCACCAAAACATCTGGGGGCACAGCATATGCCCAAAGTATATTAAATGAGTGACATATCTGCACAGAGAGACCTGTAAAACAAAACACAAAAGCGTTGCAAATCTATCTTTTCTATTCAGCCATGCTCTGCCATGAAAAAATATTTTTGTTACTTAAAAAAACAGCTTCTTGTTATAAATAAATTTGATTTGAGCGTTCTTCCTGTTCAGTCAACTTCGCCATTCCATCAGTTTGTATGAGACTAGGGAAGGGGTAGAGATCCTTAGGTTTGAGGGCCAAATAAGTCCTCCAGGGTCCCATTCCTGCCTTTGGAGTTCAGATGGCCAAGCACCTTCTCTTGCTCAGATTCCTTTTCCACCACCCACCAGATCATTTGTGGTTCCCCAGTTTTCGTGTAGTTCCCCTGCCCCATTCTTAATGGTTGGAATGTCTCTTCTAAGACTCACTCATTCTCCTAAGACTCACCAGTGGGTGGTAAGATGTTCTGGCATGTTTTTGCATTTTTGGTCCCGGCCCAGTTGCCTTCAGTCCCATCCTCCATTGCAATGTGGGACTTCTACACCGGAGACACATAACACACCACTTTACTGAGTTGCTTCTTCTGCTTTCTTTGTTGTTGGGGATTAGAGCGTCCTTCACCGAAGGTTTTCTTTCTAGGCCTGGGACTGCTCTTGTCTTCCTGATGCTCTCCAAAACAAGTTTGGGGGATAGCAGCTTCATTCTGCTCAGTTCCTTCAAATATTTAACATAATCACAGAGCTCTTCAGAAATGCTGCATTTTATTGCCCAGTCTGGGATCAGTCATCCCCTCTGCAAGCACTGAGAAACATGCTCATCTCGTCGTCTTCAGCTGCTGGGGTCTTGATGGCTCATGGGCACATCCTGGTGACTTTATCTGTCTGGCAACTAAACCCACCTGAGACGTGGGCATCTACCTTGTGATGTCATAGTCTTCATTATTAGGTGTTGCAGCTGTGAAGGAGAAGAGAGATGTGATGTGAAGCCTAGAGGCAGAATGTGAAGGCAACAGACCTTTCCTCAAGCAGCAGCTAGTATTTAGAGCAGGGGTCTCAGACTCAACTTACCTGGGGGCCGCTGGAAGTAGAGTCTGGGTGAGGCTGGGCCGCATCAAGTATTCCACCACCGCGGTGGTGGTGGGCCACTCATCCCGTGGCCGGTCCGGGTGCCGCAGGCGCTTTGAAGGATGCAGGGCCCCTCCTCCATGCCCCACCCATCCTGGCAATTGGCCCGTGGGCCGTGAGTTTGAGACCCCTGATTTAGAGGAATACATCCTGCAAATCTGGAAGATCCCAAGTAGCAAACCTCTGTGCCATGGTCCAGGAACCTCCTTTGGTCTGAGGGCTCCATTCAGTTTCAGAAGAGCTGTGGAGGCCACATTCCATTGGTGGCAGGGCCAAAGGCAAAAGGGGTGGAATTGAAATAACAAGCATACATGAGCTTAAGACTCTTACTACCAGTAACAAAGGCTTGAGGAAGGCATTTCAGCCTTTATAATGGGGTGTGGGGAACAGCCCAAAAGCTGGGATATCACCAAAACATTACTAGTTGGGGGAAGGTGTGTGAGGCCAGGGGAAGGGGATGTGGCCTCCTGGGGAACTCTCAGAGGGCCACATTTAGCCCTCAGGTCTAAGGTTCCCACCCCTGCTACATGCTGATAAAGAACTCACTGTGATCCTTGTAGCCAAAACTGCACCATCCAAGCACAGGAGGGTGATTTGAGATGTAGGAGAACTGCAATGTTTGCCAAAGCAGGAGAATATCTTTTGCATGGGAAGACAATAACCCAAAGCAGCATGGGAAGAATGGAACATAGTCACCAATTGCTAGCTGAAAGTTGAAGATGGGGTCACTGCAAAACAGGGTTGAGGAGGAGGAGAAGGGCATATCCTGGAAAAGGGCATGGCTGGCTGAAATCCTGACTGAAGAGCACGTTGCAATTTTTGTTCCATTTTGGACTGGTGATAG
Source organism: Varanus komodoensis (assembly GCF_004798865.1). NCBI lineage: Eukaryota > Metazoa > Chordata > Lepidosauria > Squamata > Varanidae > Varanus > Varanus komodoensis. The sequence goes on along the minus strand of NW_025336011.1, from coordinate 7,243,902 downwards.
ATGAGATTTGATAGATCAATCTTTCATGCATTCATGTGAACCGTTTTTAAAACCATCAGAACCATCATATACTATACCTTATACGCAGCATTAATAAATAATTTCCCTTTGTCTGTCCTGAATAGATGCCCATGAATTTCATGGTGTGGTCAAAGTGAAGCTACAGCCTTGCCATACTGGTGTTCATTCTTGCATTCAGAAGGTTCAGGGACTGATATCTCAGAGTTACAGGATGATATCACAGGATGTAATATGATAAATTACAGGATGATGTAGTTGTTCTGCATTAAGGATGAGATGCTGAACTGTTCTCACCATTTTAGCCAGGAACTGGGGTACTTGGTTCTATGGCTTATACTGTGAAAACGCAACTGATCTGAAATATTGCAGCATAGGAAACTTTGCAGTGAAAATTCCTCTATTTGTACATTGTTTTTTGGAACGAAGTTTGTGAAAGTAAGAGAGAAGGCCTATGTGGTGCAGTAACTTAAGGACTTCTCTACATGATGCATTTATCATGTGCTAATGATCCCTCACTCATGGAAATGTATGGGGCCTTTTCAGGATGTCGTTGTCCTCCAGGCCTTTCCTGAGTTTTCCTCCTTTTTCTGGAGGCTCATTATAGAGTGTGGAAAATCTGGCATTAAATTTTAAATTGTGCCCATCTGGAACAAAAGCCTCATGAAAAGATGAAGATGTGCCAAACTGCAGCCATACCACAATGCCATATTCTAGTTGGTTAATGGAATGTATAGAAAGCCAGAGAAATACAAGATCCTGGAAAAAAGCTGCTTGGAGAAGATGGGTTATTATTCTTCAGCGGAAAGGGAAGGAGAAGCCTCCATACAGCAGTGGACTAAACCTCTCATTGCAAGATGCCTGTAGATTTAGGCCCCCCATTCTGCTAACATTAGCCATTCTTCTATGGGGAGGGTGAGTGAAACTTGAGCTCACCACAGCACAGGAAACTATCATGCATGCATATTGCCTATATGGTACGTCTTCTGATGTTGTGGCCCTTGCAGCTATAGCTCCTCAGCATTGGGGAGCTTGTATAAATCTGGAAAATCCTTGGGAACAGCATCATACACTGACTTGTTGTTGTTCTTAATTGAATTAGAGTCAACTGGGTGTGCGCCTCGCAACCTGGAAAGTTGTGGCTGGATCCAAAGCTGTCACTCCCCCAGAGGGAGGGAGTGCTGACAAAAAGGATTCCCACCCTTACACCTCCCACCAGCTCTGTTGCCTGCATGAAGGGCTGCAAATGGGAGGAAAGGAGAGGGAAGTCCCACTGTGGGAGCTAATTTCTCATTGTACAAGCACTGGTTTCCTCTAGTTCAGTGTCACAAGAACTAACAGAATTCACAGCTTAGTACAATCCCGAGGAAGGATATTAATAGTTCTAGTGGTTGCAGATGGAACTGATAGTGGGGAAAGTGCTAGGAAGGAGTGATCCCCAGTAACATTGCTCAGCTTCAAGCACCGGAGATGACAGCCTGTCCCTCCCTGGAAGATGACTGTAGGTTGTTTCTGCTTGGTTTCCTTTTCCCATTGCAGGTGAGCCTGGTTTATTGGTGTGCAAGGTTACTGCACAGTACTCGTTTGAAGGTTATGCAGGGGATCGTGAGAAAACAGAGAAGAAGATTATTCGGGATGTCCTGAAGAAAGGAGACTCCTACTTCAACAGCGGTGACCTCCTGATGCAAGACCGCGAAGGCTTTATATACTTCCAGGATCGGGTGGGAGATACTTTCCGGTGAGTTTCACTACATATCCTCTGGGGTGGGATCTGCCGCTTTAACCTTTGGGAGTATGACAGGCAATGAATCGAGTATGACTGTTGCTGTTGACAGAAACAGGCCTTAGGCTCAGGAAATGGAGTGCTGTTTGGCTAGGTACACTTCACAGATACTGGCTGACACAAGGTGGGCTGGTGGCTTGGACAACATGAGTCCTAAAATCTGCAGTCTGGATCTCGCTGGGCCATCAAGGATACCTCTCTTCTGGGGATTGCCAGAAGGACAGAGACCTTAGTGGGCTGCAGGCAGTGCAGCAAAGATTGAGGAAGGGTGGGGAACCACTGGTGGCCAGAGGCTCAGATTCCAGTGGGAGGATGTTCTCAGGGGCCATACTGCTTTGGTGACTAGGACACAGGCAGAAGTGCCTGGATCATGACTGCTCCCACCCCCTGAAATGTCATTATTACTCATTTACATGGGAAGCATCTTTACTCAGAAATAAGAGGGAGAAGACTTTGTGGGTCTGTTCAGAAATAAGTAGGAAATAATCACTCAACAATGTTTTCAGATAGCATTCCAAACACCAACCCTCTGCATGTCTGCTCAGAGGTAAGTACAAGCAGGATATCTATGTAGAAGAAAGCAGAATAAGCCTTGCATGTCTTTCCAGAAGTAAGCAAGTAGCACTCAGGCATCATTTTCTAGAGCATCCTAAACCGCAAGCCACTGCAGGCAAGGATTAAGGATTAAGACTAAGTCATGCGGTGTGCATCTTCTGTACCCCACGGGGAAAACCACGTATCCCTGATCAGCCGCCAGGATGGAAGGGGAAATCCCAGTTGGCCTTATTAGAGGTGGGAGGTTCCCCATCCTTGCCTTAAAAACAAATGCCTTTTCGAGGGCAGAAGATTCTGTGCACTTGAGCCTGCTTCAGCAGAAGGAAATGAAATGAAGGAACTAAAGACAGTGATAATTACTATCACTATCTTTAATTACTAAATTTCTTAATTACTAAAGACAGTGATAGTTACTTAATTACAGTATGTATTCCCAAACAGTTCTTGGATGATAACACAGACATCCTTGCACTGGTGAGCTGATAAAGACATGTCATGTGATGTTAGAAAAATGCTCTGTATTCGAATCCTAGTTGATTAAAGAAAAGGCAAACTCAGCAAGTGCATGCCAGCAGTGGAGGAGCCTCATGCAACAGAGGCGGAGCCCCTTCACTCTGGCATGTGGTTCCCCAAGGTTTAGACCATTATCCTGCCATTTCTCTCTATTTCCCTCTCATGCAGAAACTGAACCTTAGGGAACAGGGAGAAGAGAGGGGAGCTTCTCCCACCCGCTCTTCCTTCTCCAGCATGGTGGAGGCTTTGGGAAGGGGAGGCCCTTCACGGACAAGGAGGGCACACACTGGAGGCCTTCCCAGTTAGATGGAGATGTCAGGCAGTCTTAATTTGGCCCGCAGCGAGAGGCTTCCCCAACCCTGTTCTTGGAAATGGGGAATAGCGCTTAGTCATCGAGTCGAGAGGCACTGGACTGCACCTTCCAGCCTCCCCCACGCAATATGGGAGGTGGTCTGGTGGCAGCTCAAGGGCACCAGGGTGATGGTGGTGGGACTGGTGAAGATGTCACAAGGCTCTTTGTTGTGTCACGTTGCTGGGGTGGTTGTTGCTGGGGTCATAAGGAGATCTCTCTGTGAAGTGCTCTGGATGCAAGAAGTGGAGACCTGGGCCCATGTTATTAAGCAAAGGAGGAATGGATGCAAGTGGAGGGATAATCAGGAACAGCCCTCTTCTCGTTGCAGCTGGAAGGGAGAGAATGTGGCTACCACAGAGGTGGAGGCAACCTTGGCAGCAGTGGACTTCATTCAAGAAGTCAATGTTTATGGAGTCCTGGTGCCAGGTGGGTCTACAGAGCTATTTTTACCAAACAACAACTGTGTATTTTTGCAATATTATGCAGCCCAAACTGAAGCTCAATCAAGTGTGCTGGTGGCGCTGGACTTCCCCAGTGCCTCCTTCCCATGGCTGCCCCTCTCAAAATTCCTGGAAGTGCTATGCAGGGATCAGGAGAACTAGCAATCCCACTGTGTTTCATATGGATTACTCCCTAGTAACTGTGTAAGTGTGCAGCCTGAGCACTTGGGCTATTCTGCTTTACAGTGCATGGCCAACCTCTCCGTGCCAGCGTGCCAGGTTCAGTTCGCAAGTCTTCACTAAGTATTGAAGGTGTCATTCCACTCTTTGCTGGTTCCAGGTTCTCCATCCTCCATGCAGATTTGGGCTTGACAGACCAAGGAAAACTGTGGGTGCAACAATGAGAAATGCTAAGCCAGGAGAAATTAGGACATTGCATGGTTCTTCCCAAAAGCAAGCAAGAGGCGAATGAGCTTGCCATGTATAAAATTTTGTTGTAATTATTTCTAATAATGTGCATATGTTTGCACATGTAAAGCAACACACACATATTTCTGCATCTATTTGTTCTATGAGGCTGAACCCTGGATCTTTTGGGAAGCTGGCAACTGCCCACTCTGCTTAATGGGGTGAGCTGTGGCAGTTGGGAAAGGCAGAATTGCCTCTGCCCCATTTTTGGGAAAGAGACCTTCTGCAAGAGAAGTCCTTCCTCTCATGGAAGACCCGTTCCTTTCCCATCTCCTCCAGTACATTCTGCTCCTTCAGAGCATGTGCAGCTAAAGCTTCCAGGTTTCTCTTGTGTATGCCTTGCCTGGGTAACTTACTGGCCATCCGGATCCTGTGAATTGCTTGAGGAATGGAGAGTCCCAGATGGGCCCGGCCTAGCTGAACCCATAGTTCCCTTCCTTGCAATGCGGTGAAGGTTTTACCATTCTCTTCATGTTGCCCTGTTGCCTTTTATATTAGGGCAGAACTACAAAGAGGCAGATGAGTGAAGCAGAAACATGATGCCTATAGGAGGGAGCAAAGATTCTGACAACACATGTATACACAGTGTGAAAGAAGAGATGAGGAAGCCATATGGGCTGATTGTGCCACTTGCTGCATCTGCTGGCCATACCCCTTCCATCCATGTGTTTGGCTAATGTGTGAAGGGGGTGTGCACAGATAATGATATATCCTGTCACTGAAGAAGAGAAAGGGAGTGGGGCTTGAGAAAAAGATTGAATTAAGAAAAGCAACAGAAAGTGAGATTAAGGATTGGCTTCTCCTCCATTGTTGCTCCACTTCAAATTCCCCTCTCCCAAAGTTGCTTTGCTTAGAAATGACAGCCAATGGTGGGGCAGCTTGGTTGTTTTTGTTACATGTAACAAGTAGCTCTACTCTTGATGGATCTGATCTGGTTTGTTCCAGGACATGAAGGCAGGATTGGGATGGCAGCCATTCAACTGAAGGAAGGCCTCTCCTTTGATGGAAAGAAGCTATATATATTTGCCAAAGATTATTTGCCAAATTATGCCATACCATGCTTCATTCGTATCCAGGTAAGGCACACCTCTGTTTTTAGCCCAAGAGTCGGATTCCATCTGTGAGAGGCTGATGGGACCCACTTTTCCAGTGGTGGGTTGAAAGGCCAAAGGAATGGGGCAAAAATGCAAAACCAGAACCCAACATATCTGAGTTTTGGCCCATTCGCCTTAGTTACTGCCCTCCTGCCTCAGTGTTGTGAGCCGCCCCGAGGCTTCGTTGCGATGGGGGTGGCATAAAAATGTTTTAAATAAATAAATAAAAACTTGAACAATGCACAAGAGACACTAAACAGAAGAGGAAGGTGCCAACAGAAATAGAACCTGTGCAACAAAAGAAACAGGAGAAGACTTGAATCTATCAGATAGGATTACAAAGCCAGGACTAGTTGATATATGAGCGGATGATTTAGTGACTATTGTTTCCAACAGGCATGGAATTACTTCTACCAACTTGAAGTAATAGATTTGTTTTTGAGACATGTTCCGGGAGGAGTCACCTGCCCTTTGTGGATGCTCACCTCTGTGACTTAAGCTCATACTGATTCCGAACAACCACTCCTTCCTTGCTGCCAAATGGTTTTAGGCTGGGGCAGGCAAACTGTTTTAAGCGGAAGTCCTCACTGGTGCTTGCAGAACCATTCTGAGGATGCAGAGGTGGGAAAGGATGCCAGTGCATGGGGCCAGGAGGCATGCTCCTTGCCCGCAGAAGTGGCTGGTGGGGCTGGTGTCAGTCTTTTTCTCCATCGCTGAGCAACCCTGATCAAGTTCATTGTTTCCTTGCTGCCTACAGCATTATGGGATTGGCTGAAAAGTGGGCAGCTGAAAAGTGGGGCGAAGTGGGCAGGCCTCCATGCACTGCTGAGTGGGAAAGGGGTGGCAAGAGTTCCATGTAAGGTGTGGCCTTCTGGTTGTCCACCTATGCTTTAGAAGTATTCATTTTTGAAGGACATCTATGAGGCCTAAAGTGATGTCTGATCCATAAGGTGCAGATGAAGGGATCAAACACTTGGCCTTCTTTTTGGTTTCCATACAGGAGGTCCTCGAGATCACAGGAACATTCAAACAGTGCAAAAGTCAGCTGGTGAAGGAAGGATTCAACCCTGCCATCATCAGTAATCCGCTCTACTTCCTAGATATATCAGAAAAATGTTACGTGCCAATGACTCAGCACATCTATAGCTCCATCTTGGAGAAGAAACTAAAGCTGTGAGAGGGGCTCCTAGGCATATCAAGTGACTGTCATCTCAATGGGCCCAGTGGTGCAACAAGCCCAGGGACAGATGTAGGTTTGAACTCCTTGATTTCTTCAGGGAGGGATTGTCTGAAATTTATTTCACATCTGCCAGCTTGGAACTGTGAGTTTGTTCTTGAGAATCCTGTCTATGCATCAAGGAGGAATATGTATTTTCCTGCCCAGAAAAGAAATTATATACCTCATTCTTCTGTGAGATGTTTCTCTGATGTACAACACATTGGTAACTTCAGGTTTGCATGGTCTACTTTGATTTTAGGGTTAAAACCCCTAGGATCCCCCAACCAGAGCCTAATGCAAGAGACATATACTTAGCTGAGCTGAATATTGCCGGGACTATCCTTTAGCCCATTGACTTCAATTGTCTACTCTAACTCTGGATGCAAGAAGGAATCAGCATATGGAGCTCATGCCTGTCCCCAAAATAATTAGGGATGTCAACACTTTGCCAAATGGTCATGGCTGAGAAAAGCTAATAGGCTAATTCATATTTATAGATGCACATTCCAAAACAATTGTTAGAATGTATTTACATTTGATGAAAGGCACACCAATTAACTTCCTGTCTAAATAACCCCAATTACATCCTTTTGGCAATGCACCTATCCCTGATTTCCCTGCAATTAGTTTACCCCCAATAATTTCCTGTCTCTCGTCTCTCTTCAACTGATTGCCCTGATTCATTAATAACTCCTAGTTCACTGGATGACAGTTTAAGCTGAGTAATGTAAAGAACTGTCAAGCAACCCTAAGTAGTGAATGATGAATACACAAGAAATTGTTCATCCTGAAAAGTGGGGGAAGGGGGGAGGAAGAGGAGGGTGGGAGCTTTTTTGGGAGGGCAGTGGGAAAACTATTCAGAAAAATCAATCGTTGCTTTTTCCTCCCCGCTAAGTGATTGTTGTTTTGCTTTCAGGCCCAGAAACATGCTTTCTCAGACTAAAAAAACCCCAAACAAACACCCCCCCCTTTTTTTTTAAAGTGAACAGCTAGAAAGTTCTATATTAGGGTTGGGCCACTTTAATAGTAAAAATGTATTATTCAGAATGCTGTATGTAGGTGTACACTGGCAAATGCTCTTTCCAGAATGCCAGCTCATGATCCCTTGTCAACAAAACCTTGCCCCCACCCAGAGAGTGACTCACCCTCTCAGAGATGAAAGATGAAGGTGCGAAGAAAGGGGACAAAGCTGTGATAAAAGTAGTCTGAAAAAGTCCAGGATTCTTGGCCTTTCTGCACAGAATTTATCAGGTACTAATCATAGCCTGATCACAATTGTTTATAGGTTCTTTAGATTGTATGAGAATCCTCCAGTTTTACTCCTGTGTCTAGCTAGCACTCCCAGTGACTTTTTCTAGAGCAGGACAAATGCAACATTCAATTGCATTTAATTGACAGGGTGCAATTTCCTTTCTTGTGTCAGCACTATTCTGCTATACCACAGAGATTATGTAGCAGGAAAGGAAACAATCTTGTGTAATGCTTGGATCTCAGTTCTGCTATAAAATGGAAAGTGGATACAGTGTCTCACAGCTGATTAACCGCCTTGTGTAGAAAAGCTCATATAGCAGAAAAAGCATGAGCAGACTGGTTTACGGCGCGCCCCTGTGCCACACAGGTGCATCAGACATTTCATACCGACAGGAGAAGCCTCATGGAGATTGGACTTTGGTGCTTCAAGATGTTCAGAAAGGAAGGCACCTATTTCTGCCACATGTTTGGGGCAGAAGAACTAATGATCCTTCTAATCACATCCCTAATGTCTTTGTTTCTTAAACTGTAGATAATAGGGTTGAAGAGAGGGATGAGGAAGGCATAGATTACCGCTATGATCCTATCATAATGGACCGACCCCATCCATGACAGCCGCATGTACATGAAACTGGTGGTTCCAAAAAAAGTAAGGACCACAGTGAGGTGGGATGCACAGGTAGAAAAAGCCTTCTGGCGTCCTTGTGAACTCTTGATCATGAGGGTGACTTTCAGTATCTTTAGGTATGAAAAAAGGATGAGAGAGATGGGGATCAGGATGACCACTGAATGGAAGGAGAAGTCTACCACAGTGTTGATTGATATATCTGTGCAAGCCAAGCTGATCAGTGGAGGGAAATCACAGAATATGTGATCAATGTAGCTATGCTGACAGAAGGGCAACCAGGAAGTCAGGAGGATTTCTGGCAACGGACATAAGAAGCCACAGGTGCAGCATCCCAGCACCAGCTGAAAGCAAAATTTGGTTGTCATGGTGGTTGTATAGGTCAATGGGGTGCAGATGGCCAAGTAGCGGTCGTAGGCCATCACTGTGAGCAAACAGGCCTCTGAGATCCCCAGGCTATGGAAGAAATAGATTTGCAGAAGGCAGCTACTGAAGGAGATGGACTTCTTCCTTCTCAGAAGGTCCACCAGTGTTCTGGGCATGGTGACAGTCGTGTAGAATACCTCCAAGGCAGCCAGTGTGGCAATAAAAAAATACATAGGGATGTGAAGGTGGCAGGTGGCACAGATGATGGTGAAGATGATGGTGTTGGCACTGAGGATGAGGAGGTAGATCACCAGCAGGATGACAAAGAGCAGTGTGTCATAGTTCTCCAGGTCAGGGAATCCAGCCAGCTCAAACTCCACCACTGATGAGTTTGTGTGGGTAGATTCCATCTGTACCCCAGACAGTCTAATCTAGAAAAGAAAAGTGGAAATGCAGCCAGGGTGGGTGAGGGAAGGTTGATGTGAAAAGAAGGTAGGCTGGGAAATGAATCATCTGAGCCCACACACCCTCAGCTTGTGGGGCTCTCAGTGTGCTCAGCTATGCAAGAAAGGCTTGAGGTCAGGAAATGTGTTTGTGTGTGTGGCAGGGAGCTCAATAAAATTGAGCCTTGAACCTCACAAAATTATTTCGGTGAGGCCCAATCTGGATCTCTCAGCCTAACCTACCTCACAGGTCGTGCGAAATGAACGTGGGATGGTGGCATCAGGAAACCCTGGAGCTCCTTGGAGAAGGGGTGGAATGTAAGTGGGAGGAATAAAAGCTGTTATGCAACCTTAAGTTGTTAAAAAGTAAAATATCCACAAAGTGAAGAAGACCTACTCTGAGATCTGTTAGCAGGGTTATATCAGTAATAGCATCTATTGTTATCCCTATTTCATGAAGAGTAGTGAAGGTATTGAGCCCAGTTAGAGGAAGAATAAATGTCACAACCTGAGGTTAACTCCATTTGTATTATTTACAAGACTCTCCTGAAAGCGAAGAGACTAGACAATCAGCTGAAAGGATCAAGGATTTCACTTGGGGAAGATGCTGAGGCAGAGGAGTGGAGGAAAACCAGGCTGGGGTTGTCAAGAGGAACTGCTGAGCTGGCCAGCTGCCCCTTCTGCTCCCCAGCACTGGCTGTCATATTCTTGTGCATCTGCTCCAGTCTCCTAAGTTATTATTGTTTTAACAAGGAAACTTTAAGACGCAGACACACCGCCAGGTTCAAAGTGAAGATTGGTAGAAAAAGGTAAAGTGGAAGGAAGGAAGGAAGGAAAAAAGACAGACAGTCTGACCAACCAACAATTAGCAAGTGCAAGGAGATCACTATAGGCTATTCTTTTCTCCAGGTTTCCCATTCTACTGTACAGAACCACATTCATTACATACCGGCATCAGAAATGAGTTCTTATTGTTTTCAGGAGAGAAACAGTGTCTTCGCCCAGGATGGGAAAATATAATTCCTTTCCTTTCCCCTGTGCACATCTCTTGCTTATTATTTCTGTCATGGCTGCTCTCCAGAGCAAAATATTTTCCCCATGGAAAATCACCTACCCTACCCAGTGTTAAAAAAAAAGTTATCTTAAAATTCAAATACCAGGGGTAGTGCTAAGGACCAAAAAGAGTTGGGACTGAGGCCCAAAGGACAAAAAGAATGCCCAGATGTGCATTTATCTTTCTCTGTGTGGGCTTCTCTATAGGAGGCATTTATTACAAACTCATCAACCAGCACTAATGGAAGTCAGTGTGGCCTTTTCATGATGCTGTTGTTCTCTGAGAACTTGTCCTGAGTTCTCCAGCCTTTTTCAATGTTTTTTTTTAAAGTGAGATGGATCTGATATTAAATTTTGAATCATGGCAAACCGAAGCCTGTTGAAAAGACAAAAACCTGCTATTCTGCAGTCAGAGCACATCACCACCTTCTGGATGGTTAAGAGAATATGTAGCGACGCAGAGAAATGCAACCCGCTTGGAAAAACCTGCTTGTAGAGGATGCATTTTACTATTCTGCAACAAAAATGGAGGAAGAAGTGGGGGAAAACCTTCATGCAGAGATGCCCCATGTATCTTGCAAGGACTCTGTCTTCTAACGATGCCCCTATTTGTAAAAAGGGATGTATGACCCTGGAGAGGTTTGAGAAAACTGCCTCATGTAGAAAGATGCAAGGGAAAGGGCAGCCAGAGCATAGACATGTGTGGGCCCAAAGTCAGCTAAGGGGATGAGATGCAGATACAGGTCATCAGGCCCCCTGTGCCTTCACTTCAGAAAGTACCATGGCCTGCAGGGTGGTAGGGAAGAAGGCCTCCTAGAGGTTTGAGTCTCCAAATGAGCGATTTGGGCTTCGGATCTACTGGACCACTTCCTAACACTGCCTCTGCCAAATATATCTAGGTCATTTGTGATGGGAATGGTTCGAACTAACTCAAGAAGCACCAGTTAGTAAAGGGACCATCTTTTTCGCATGGCACCCTTAGTCCTCACTGAACTATGTTTGAGTTTTGCCACCACCAACTTAGGATTCCCTTCGTCTATTGATTTTGTATATCTGCAATCCTTGTGGGTCCTCCAGATAGGCGGATCCTGTCCTCTTGTATCCAGGGAAACATGAAATGGCACGGACCTCCTCTCCCATGGCCACAGACCAAGCTATGAATGCACAGGAGATCCAGCTATGGATTGCATCCAATTTGTGTTTTTTATGAATTGTTGGGAATAGTTCAGAGATGTTTAGTTATTGGGTGGTACAGAAGCAAAATAAATAGTAGTGGTGGGGGCAGAGGTAGTAATAGTAGCAGTAGTAAGATCAAAAATAACCACCCAGAGTAGATGCACCATCCCTCAGACATTGGAGACAGCAGCCTCCACTTCAACCAAGGGTGGAATCTCCTGGAAGGGCTAAGAGGCTGCTCTACTGCAATGCAAAGAAAAGGAGGAACAGGAGGTGTTTGAGCTCCACTGGCCTTCCTGGCTCCTTCCCACAGGGTGTAGGACAGTGCAATCTCTTAGGACTGTGCACTTAAATAGGGTGCATGTTATAACATTAGTAGGAGGTTAATAGGCATTTTTTGCTGTCTCTGTGTGTGCTGGGCCTTGCCTGAGTGCCCTCATACCCCAATTGTCCAAGCAGTGAGAACTTCAGAGGTGTCAGCATCACCCAAGGCTTTGGTTACCACAGAATGAGGTGCTGCAAGCTTATGAAGGTTTGGGGGTTTTCTGTACTTCTTTTAGTGATATCTGGGTTATTTAACAAGGACATTTACAGCAGTGCTCCGGCAGGTAATGCATTCCATAAAAGATGACTCCAGAGCAAGGCTGCACAACTTTTTTTCCTCTTGAAGGCCACATTTTCTTGTAGTGGACTCAAGTCAATGGTAGGTGGCACCAAAGTCAATGATGGGCAGAGCCAAAACCAGGTGTGTTTGATCCTCATATTCCAGCAGTCCTTTTTACCTCGTCACTTTCCAGTCTTCTTTTCATGTAGAAAACCTGTTAAGTTGGATAGACCAGAATAAATGTCCATTCTTTTTGCTGGTGTGTATACTGTTAGTAACACTCTTTCCTTTTCTTCGGAAGAGAAAATATTCCAGACAACAGAGAGTTCTTTTATGTCAAACTTTATTGCAATAGAGGGAGTTGGAGGCTTTCCTTCCCCTTTCCAACTCCCAGAGCACATGTTTACATCTCATATTTATGCCCTTTTCCCATTTGCTCTTCCCTCCTCCTTTCCCTCATTGGCCGAGGTACCGGGTGGTTACAATCTTTCCATCCGCCTATTTCAAGGTGACCCAATACCTCTTTTCCCCTCCCACTTCATACCTCCCATGTGCATTATAATGAGCTTATTTTCTATGCAGGGTGTGTTAGTTAATATTCATGAGGTCAATGAGCAAGAATACTTCTATTTTGTCTATGTGCCAGTTCCTCCTTCTATTTGATCCCAGCCCCTTCCCAGCCCCTATGGCTAAGGAATTTTCTTTGTTACATTTCCATTCTTCCTGTTTCCTTGTTCCAAATCACTTCCTTTCTCAGATATTAACATACATGACTGAGATACAGAGGGTGTTACTCTCCCTGGGGAACTTGGATGCCCTTCCTAGATGCCTCTCTATCATTCAGCTTGCATTTCTGGTTTCAGAGCCCTTCAAGCCTTCCTTTAAAGAACTTTGACCTCGTCTCCTGTGTTTTTGCCCTTAAAATATTTTCTGCAGAAAATATAAATAAAAGCATATCCTAATTTTGAGGAAGCTCTTGCTTCTGCCTCTCCTTGCATTTCAACAACCTGAACCTCCCTTCTCTTCTGGAATGAATGCAACCCTAACCTGGCTGCAGTGTGTGCAAGCAATCACCTGCTTAACTAGGGCAATCTACTGTGCCATTTTCTTTCTTTCCTTTTTAAAAAACTGATTGAGTAATTGCACAATTCAGTTCCAACAAAATAAAAGTGGGGGGGGGGGATAAAAATGGGTGTCTTTGGTACTCTGATTCTGGGGGTGGAGAGCTGTGACTTTCTCCTAAAACAGGAATTGCAGCATGGATTAAGAGCCATCAAACTGGCACACTTTCAGTCTGCCTTGCGAGTTGGTTAGCTGGGATGATGAGATTGAGTTGACTGTCTGGATAATAAAATCAGGCTAGGAAATTAAATAGATCACAGATTGGGCATCTTTAAAGGAATCCACTGGGACATAGCCCAGTTTTAACTTTTTAAATTTTCATTGTGGTTTTACTTTAAACTAACTTTATGTGCAATCTTCTAGCTCTGTGCTGAAGGCACTTATTCATTTTTTAAGGGGATTTTAAAAGTGGACTGTTTATGATGGAATTGTGCAATTCACCCACATCCACAGAGCATTTTTGCATTTCTACTGGCAGCAAAGGGTGGATGTTGCGTCCTGCTTGGGCTCTGAGCAAGTGAGCAGCCTCCAGCAGGGCTCTTTGATGAGGCAGCAGTGGGCTGGATGCCTTTCCTGTCTTCAGATCTTTGCTTCTGGGGAGTGCCACCCGACACTGTGGAATGGGGGTGTGGTGCAAGTCCTCTAAACTGGCACTGAAATTGATGGGACTTGGAGTCTGTCATAGCCATCCATCTGCTTCACAAAGTCTGAGGGAGGGAGTGTGTGACAAGGGGACAACAGTGCCCCTTGGCTGTGGCCTGTCCACAGTGTGGATGGAACATCGTGAAATGCTCACAATGACCTGGTGTTTGCAACACAATAGTTCCGCATCGGTGGCCAGTCATGACGGGTGGTCATGTTGCACAACCTTGGCATGGTTTCTTCAGGGTGGTTTATTTTCTCATGAGCAAGTCACCCTGAAAACCCATGACTTGTTTTAGGATTGCCAGCACGCGTGCAGATATCATCCGAACCCAGCACAGCTACTTCGTGGCGGGTTGTTGGGAATGAAAACAGAATCCGATGGCGGAAGCAGCAAATTCCCCTGCTGCGCCTCACGGCTCTGCTAGTGTTGCCACCACCTTCCTCATCCTTCTTCTGTGCCCCTGCCCCGTCTTCCCAACAAGGGCAAAGAAAAAATGCCAGAGAGCATCCTGAGCACTTTTGTAACTCCCCTCCCCCCACCACTCCTATTTTCGCTCTTGTATAAGCACAGGTACAATCACCTCAGAGCTGAAATTTGTGCAAGTTTCCCTTCCCCATTATTCCTTTGACAAGTCAGATGTATACGCTAGTTGATCCTGCTCGCCCTCTGTGACCCACATGACTATGTGGCGACTGCCAGGCATGGTGTGAAGTGGCAGGCGGGAAGGGCAGGAGGGAGCTGAAGGCAGCTGTGGGGACTGATGCAAAGAGGCGCTCTGCCGCAAAGACGCCTGAGATGCGTGCCGAAGCCAGTGGAAGGGGTCAGAGGCAATAAGGGGTGGCTGTGCAAACAAACCACAGCAAGCCAGGTGGTCTGTTGGGAGTTTGGTGGCTTGCTCTGTGAAAAGCCAGGCCTTGGTGGCTTATTGCTGGGTGGCTAAGCATGGCGTGCCAACCTACCCATTGGAAAAGCACTAGACGTGTGGACGGTACAATTGCAATTCTTCTTGTAGTTTACAATGGAAAAGCAACAATTTTATCAGGCTGTTCCGCAGCAGCAGCAACTTTGGAACATGGCTCATAACTGGGACAAGGGGTAGTCCATCCTTCCCAACCTAATACCTTGAGATGTTTTCACTGTCAAAGTCCTTTGGCCCCATTCAGCAAGGCCAGGAGGTGTGGACCAAAACGCCTGGTGGACACCAGGTTGCGGGAGGCTGAGCTAAAGGGAGGGTGGCTTTTGGAGTCTGAGCACACGTTTCAGAGCTTCCTGCATTTCTTTGTTCCTCAGGCAGTATATCATGGGGTTTAGCATTGGAGTCACCACATTGTAAAGCACAGATGCCAAAGTGTTGATGTAGACAGAATGGCTGCCACTGGGCCTGCTATAATTGAACATGCAGGTGCTGTAGAACAAGGTGACCACAGCGAGGTGAGATGTGCAGGTGGAGAATGCCTTGCGGCGGCCCTGAGTGGTGCGGATCCTCAAGACAGCCTGCACAATCTGAGCGTAGGAAACCAGGATGGAAAGGAACGGACTGACACCCAGCAGCAGGGTGACCAGCAGCAGGGTGATCTGGTTGATGGATGTGTCTGCACAGGACAGCTTGAGGAGCTGTGGGACATCACAGAAGACGTGGTTGAGGCTGCGAGAAGCACAGAAGGACAAGCGGGAGGTCATGACGGTGTGCAAGACTGAATTGAGGAAGCCGCAGCCCCAGGAGGCTTTCACTAGATGGGCACAGACTTTCCTACTCATGGCAAGGGTGTAAGTCAGAGGGCAGCAGATGGCGATGTAGCGGTCGTACGCCATCACGGCCAAGAGGAGGCATTCAACCCCCACAAACGCCACCAGGAAGAAAAGCTGCGCCAAGCAGGCCTGGGTGGAAATGGTCTTGATCTCCGCCATCAGATGCTTGAGGATGTGGGGCAGCGTGACTGATGTGTAGCAGACATCCAGGAATGACAGGTGCCGGATGAAATAGTACATGGGTGTACAGAGGCCACGATCCAGCCACGCAGTAGCCAGAATGAGCCCATTGCCAAGCAATGTGGTGATGTACATGGTGAGAAACAGGAGAAAGAACAAGACCTGAGGTTCTGGGAAGGTGGAGAAGCCCAGGAAGACAAATTCGGAGATTGCGGTTTGATTTCCCATCTGCTCCATGTCATACACCTGAAATGCAGAAGAGATTTAGAGCAGGGTGACGGAAATGGAGGGGTAATACATACCACTGACTATTGTGCTTATTTCAGCCTACCTTGCATGTTGGCATTTATCTCATTTGTGATGTGCAGATCATGGAAGATGATAAGATGATTACCCACAAAACCCCTGGCATGCACACAGTGGGTCACAAGAATTGAACAAACAACAGCCACATTTTATCTACTTTATTCTCAAGTGCTGCACATAAAATGCACCAAAACAAGCACTTAAAATACAACATAACTGCAGTAAATATAGTAACAAAATGTACAACATAACCACATAAATCAGTAGAATAAAATATGATAACAAACTTAATTTAGGTACAACATAACAGTAAATCTTATATTTATTTAATTTCACTATATTAAACTTCCTAACTGTCAGAGCAATACAACAGTGGGACCAGTTTCCAAGAGAGGTCATGGGCTCTCCCACCCTAGAGACACTCCAGGTGAAACTGGACAGTCATCTGAGTGGGATCGTGTAACTTAGTGTCCTGCAATAGCAGAGGGCTGGACCCAATGGCCTCCTTGACCCCTACTATTCTATGAATCTAGTCTCTGTTCAATTTCATTCTATTATTTTTTGCTTGGGCTTCTGACCAGTCAAGATCATTTAGAATTTTATTTCTAAGTTATTAGCTATCCTACTCAATTTGTGTCATCTGCAAAATTTTGATAAGCACCCCCCCCCCGCCCACCCACATGCACCTCTTGCATTCTTCTTCCTGCTGGTTTTCCTGCACTGGGGAATATGCACTAATTAATCCGAGTGTGGAATAAAATAATTCTTTGTCTGAATTATAGCCATAACTGAATCCAAGAGTTTAGTCCACTACTGAACCACCAGACATTTTAAAGAACTGCCTTTCTAAATCTGAGCAATATGCTCCTTCCTCAAAAAGATATACAAATGTTCACATGAATTAAATATTCCTTCAACTTAGCTATAGACTCAATTACATGTACCCAGCCCAGAGACACTACAATAATAAAATAATAGCATGCGTACCTTTACAAAGAGAAACCAACACTTTCTTGCTGGTTTTCTTAAGCAAGCTATTTTTAATATGGAGCAGAAAATTTTAGGGAATCAGCCTACCTGGCTACAAGCCCATAGAGCAGGTTGATGAGGGGTCTGGAGGACATGTCCTCTTAGAAGCAGTCGAAAGAGGCTGGTATGCTTGACCTTTGGAAAAGAGAACAGCTGGGTGACATGATAGCTGTCTTGTAGAGTACGGAGCACAGCTGCTCTCTGCACTCCAGAGGGCAAGACTAGAACGAAATAGATGGCAATATCAGGGAAGTAGTTTACATTAGACCATAGACTGCCTTAGGAAGTGGTGGGCTCTCCTTTGTTTCTTTATTACATTTATATCCCACCTTTTTTCCTTTCAAGGAACTCAAGGCAGCTTAGATGATTCTAATTTGCCAAAGATATTTCAGCAGAGGCCTGGTGGTGGTCCGTCACTGATACTGTACTTGCATCTTGCATGACAGAACTACACTGAGATGGGGGCAAGGGTGGTTGAACTACATGGTCTCTCTAAATCCTAAAAACCTGCTGTTTGTGATGTGTTTTGCCTGCAATGGCAGTATAAAGTTTAGTTCTGTGACTTTGTGCATATATTCTTGGTGTTAATGATGATCATGTGATACATTTATATACCCCTGAAAATATTAAAAATAACTCAGATTGGTTACCTAGCTAAGTGGAGACAACAAAATGAAGATACAGCATGCAACAGACAGCATGTATGTGTGCAAGAAATGAAACATGGGAGAGATGGGAAGCTAGCTAGATCAGGCAACAGCTGGATAGAATGTCAGGAAGAAAGTCCTCTGCTCTCCCAGACCTGGAAAAAAGATAATTTATTGTAGTTAAAAATATACTATGTAATTACCAGTGAGTTCCACAATGATGAAGCATTCCTTTTGTATTTTCTTCAGCCCATGGCAAATATTCTTAATCATATCAAAGGATTAAATTCTATGCATATTTCAGGTCTTCATATCTTGTATCCAAACCACCACAAAGAAAAAATTCTCTCATCTCTGCTGCAGAGTTGTAGGGCAGAATATAAATATAAACTGGTAGCTTTGGGGTTGAGACATACAAAAGAGTTTCTGTTTGAGAATTCCCAGCCCAGTATAAGCAGGGTATATTTTCCCTTAAGAGATGACATTCCTTGATTGGGCCCAGAAGGACAGGGTAGGTCAGCCTAGTATGCATGTTGGATAGTTGGTAGCAGACGTTACCAACCTGGCACCCTCCAGAAGGGGGCTCCTGTATTTTTGACTATCAGATGTGGCAAACAGACTTGTCTTTGAGCTTTTTAACGCACCTGGTGACAACAAACTGGAAACAAGAGACCTGAGTTCTATGGACCATTGGCCTGTATTGTGAAACACCTTGACTCTGTTGGTACAGGAAGGCAGTCATGGGTGGTTCAGTGGTGAAGTGGGACTTCTTGGCATTAGAAAAGAGAGTCACTCACCATAGCACCCAGGTCTTTTTCTTCTGGATTTGTCTCATCAAAGCAAGAAGCATCGCAGATTGGTACAAAATATAAGGCATGCAAATCAACTAGAAATGTTAGACTGCATGCAACAAGTGCCATGTGGGCATTTTAAGATGAATATAAAATTATCCTATTGGTTGGTGAAATTAAAACTTAGCAGTATCTGCGTCTTGGTAAAACAGGTCTGCATCTCCTGCATAACATGAGCAAGAACAGAACAATTTTGAAATAGTTTCCATGGTTGAATAATAAACAGATGGTGATTCACATGAGCTTTAGGCAGTTACATTCTCTCATTTGATCATTTGCCAGATCTATTGTCTTAACTGTAGAGAGACAATGCACTGAAATTCATCAGGGACCACAGTCCAATTAACAGCCAAGAGTTATTTCCTTTTGATTTGAATATATGGACAGATTTAGGAAAATTTGGAAGAGAGGAGTAGGATATGGGTTTTTGTCCCTGTTACAGAGATCTGATTTTTAAAAACTGTAATTTAGTAGAAGGTGTGCATTCATTTTGGAAGAGGGCCCATTTGATTTCATTCCATTCATGCTGAAATCATGCTATGGGTATGAATGGCTGCAGTCTTTGGTATCCCACTTTTAACTCATTTGTGCGTGGGTGTGTGGTGGGGTTATTCGTTTTCTCCATCGACAGAGCTGATTTCAGTGGCTTCTTCTGGCTGCTGCCATTTTAATCAGTCAGAATCTCAAACATTGTGTCTTTGTCATCCATTTATTTGTGGGTGGGTGGTGGTAAAGGTGGTGATTTTCATTTCCACAAATTCCCTTAAATGACATAGTATCCAGTGAAGTGAAGAGGGTGGCCAGATGGGGTTGGTTTCAGGAATTGCATGCCACAAAACAGAGAGGTTTTTTGGTGGAAGGTTCCTTTCCCTACTATTTGGAGTTCTCCCACATGCATTATAGTTCACCCTATTCATCAGGGTCAGGCTCACACAGCATGACAAGCTAGAGTAAGCAGTGAGTGTAGATTTTCGTGGAACCAGGGGTGGTTGGTGAAGCATGGGTTGCTGTGCTATCTGAACCCAGCCTCAGTAACAGATCATGGCTTGTTAAACACAAACAACCCACAATTCAAAACCCCACAATAAATAATGGATTCACAAAGGCTTGTTTGTGCTTAACCAACTACAGTTGGTTAGTTTATTTGGGGTCACAGAACACAACAATCCATGATTCAAAAACAACCTGCGCTCAATACATTTTCTGGTTTGTCATGTTGTGTGAACTCAGCCTCTGTTTAGTATCTTTGGGAGACTAGAGGCTGGAGTGGCTTCTTGGAGGGGTAAGGAGTAAGGAAGTCCATTTCCATTGGCTCAGCTGTCCCAGTGTAAATCTGATGCCAACTGTATGACTAGTTGCTCAGATTGGCTCTTTTACCATCATAAGTGGACCCTGGAACTTGTGATGCGAAAGAGCCATGAAGATTTTGGATGGGCTTTTGACTGTTTGTAATTACACACTTGTTGACAAGTATAAAAGCAGAGCATGATGAATATTAGTAGTGGCCTAAAGCATGAAGCTGCCTCAGATCACCAGATAGCAAGAAGATGGACCCCTGCAGTCCTCTTTTATTTTTGGGTGCGGGAAACCTCAGGGATTTGGATGGGACATGCTCAAAGATATCAGATAAATCCAATTTCCACTCTAAATCTCCCATTTGAAAGGGATCATGAGTTTTGACAGTCAGCTGTCAGGGATCTGACATGGAAGGATGCGTTTAATAATGTTACAGAAGCTGAAGGATCCACGCTATCCCAGCTTTAATTTTGTTGAAGTTTTCATTTCAGGAAATGATCCAGTTTATAATATCAAATCCTGTTGCCAGTTTCCCATTTTCTTCAAAGAATACCTCAGTATGATTGTTAAATTGGATATTTCTCAGATAGACTTGAAGCTCAGAAAAAGGAGGAGAAAATTGTACACTTGTTATAATTTGGGGCAAAATGGTGCTTGGGGAACATTCACACGGGCATGAACAAAAGTTGATACTCATACTAAGAGACTCATACTGCAGGGTTGGAAAGACCTGCTACATCTTGGAGAGACAAATCATCTTTCTCAACCAAGAATAACCTGAAGCTCTCATAACATTTGCATCCTATGAGAGAATATGCTACCAATGATAAGTTTGTCTCAACACTCATTCTGACATTTGGTCAGCTTACCTAACCTATATTAGTGATATTGAATAGAATGTATTTGAATACATGTGCATGCATATGGAATATAGATATATATTATTTTCAAGATCAGTTTAATGCATCTCTGATCATTACTGTGTGGTTGCATGGGTTTTTCCTCTTCTTTTTTGTATATGTGTTTTTGCTCTTGTTTTGTATTCTTAGTGGTTTTGTGCTGAGGTTTGATTTTGTTGAAAGTTTATAAAAATCAAATAAAAATTATAAATATATATAAATTAAAAACTGTTCCAATTCAGGTTTGCAGATTGTCAGGAATTTTTCATAAAATCATATGAAAGGCCCTGCTGGATCAGGCCAAAGTGCCATCTAGTTCAGCATCCTGCTCACACAATAGCCAACCAGCTGCCCATGGGAAACCTACGAGAAAGATAGTAGCTGTTGAAAGCCTTATCGCTTATGAATGGTTATAACCTTGAGTTTTTAGAGTAAATACCCTGAAGATGAATATTATACCCTGGATTTTGTACTTTCTACAGAGGATTCCTTTATTTATTTCTGACAAGTAATTCCAAAAATGTAATGTTTTATTTCACAATTGTTATGGGCTTCTCTTCTTTCCTTTGAACCTCTACCAAATAAAGGGAAAGACGACATAGTTAGATGGTTGGACGAACTGAAACAAAACCTGCTGCTGACTCAAGCAGCACCAAAGCCCTTAATTGACCTAATATCTTCAGACTATCAACTTGACATCAATCCTGAAGAAAATCAGTGTAAACCTTCTGAACTGTCTAACTAAGCATCCCTACAAGAAAACAACTCAAAGTCACCTGGCCTGATTCCAAAGCATCACCAGTGCCAGATCTTTCGTGTGTAAGTTCAGCATGATTATTCAGACAATGTCAGGGTCACTGAAGGTGCTGGGTTACTAGAGTTTTTATCATTTGGCTTATTACCCATGGTGCAAGGCAGAGGAATGTCTGCTTGGGAAGGTATGCAAGGTTTCTTTTTTCATTGCAGAAGACTCACAGTGGATAAATTTGAAAGGTGGAAAGAACATTTTGAACAGCATGCTGGGGATAATAGAGTGGTTAAAAGACAATAAGATACATTTGTGTCCTTTCATGCTAGGAAGCCATTCAACAACACTTAAGTCAATCATATAACTTTGGCATCAGAGAAGTGAGCTTAAGAGATAAAATATTAGCTCTTCTGGTGGACCGGCACCTGATGTTAAATCTATTGGATGCAATTCTTAGTGCAACCTGATGTGTCTGAAGAACACGGTTGCATATATTTGAACTTAACTCTTTGGCAGAAGGTGCCGCTGCACACACTGCCTCTGATCTTATGTCCTTTCCGGTCGTAGTTCTTCTAAACATTTTTGCTTTCTTTGAGTATTTGTAAACAGGTCCCAATTGGTGCCAAAATTAAAGGCTGTTTCAGAAGCTGCCAGCTTTTCTGTAAAGCTCTGCACAAAAGTTTCACAAGCTGTTTTTAAGGAATTCACATTTGTATTTATTAGAGGTAACTGTTTGAAGATTGAAATTACAGTTTGTGCAGTTAATTGACATTGTTTGGCAGCAAAGCCTGTTGTAAATTCCTTTGATGGCTGATTGCCTTGCTCTTCGCTCCCCAAGAATGTGTAAACATCAGGAGAGGGTAATGTAGGCAAGAGTTCATTCAAGTGATTAGACTCTTTATGCAGAGCGTTATTGTTACTTATGGTCCTCCTGCGTG
>NW_025336011.1:7199031-7216531 GCF_004798865.1 Varanus komodoensis | reverse complement strand
GGGACTGCAGCAGGGTGCACAGGGTTAAAGGCCCCCTACCTCTCACACCAGCACTGGGGCACTGGAACCTGCAATCTGCTATTTAAGAAGCCCATTAATTGTGTGAGTGATATCGTCTGGGTACTTGCTTGCTTTCCACTGCCTTGACTTGAGGGCTTGATAGCAGCAGGTACAAGTGGGGCCAAGGCTGTTTCTTCATCAGCAGTAGGCAGTCTGGATTATGGTTTGAGAAAGGATGCGTTGTTTTGCTTTGAGCTTGCATGGAGGTTCTGGAGCAGCAGTAACT
This sequence comes from Varanus komodoensis, assembly GCF_004798865.1. Taxonomy (NCBI): domain Eukaryota; kingdom Metazoa; phylum Chordata; class Lepidosauria; order Squamata; family Varanidae; genus Varanus; species Varanus komodoensis. Next base: position 7,216,245 of record NW_025336011.1, on the reverse strand, counting down.
GTGAGCAGATAGACTGGGACTGGGAAGACTGGAAGCGCCAGCAACAAGCCATCCAGGCTGCAGACAAGGAGGCCCAGGGGGATGAGGTGTTTTGTTTTGTTTTACTATTGCATAACCAAAAAGCAAACTCCTCCATACACATGCATCCATTTTAATGCACAGAGGGTGCAATATGCCCTCTGCCTTAGATGCACATGCTCCACAGAATCGGAGGCTTATGTGTATCCAGTGCATGGAACAAGATGTGTCAGTGGCACTATTTCGTCTCGCTGTAGTGTGTCATCTGTTTGATCCAGATGGCCATTTTAGACCATGTCAAGGATGCACCAGGGAGGGGAATGGAAGGAGGCTATGGCACTATTTGGAGGCAGTCGGCTATCAGGCCCAGTCTCCTCCTCTTCATGCTCCAGCTTGCCCCCTTTTCATAAAATCATAGAATAGTAGAGTTGGAAAGGGCCAGGAAGGCCAACGAGTCCAACCCCCTGCTCTTGCAAGACACCAGTTTACATCACTCCCCTCAGATGGCTGTCCAGTTTCTTTCTGAATGTCCCTAGTGAGGGAGCGCCCACAACCTCTCTAGGCAACTGGTTCCACTGTTGTATTGCTCCGAGAAAGCTTTTCCTGAATCTGGGTTGTCATAGCTTGAATTGATTATTCTGTGTCCTACACTCTGCTATCATTCTCTCTAGGCCAGTTGCGACCTTGGGAAGGCAGCTGATGCAGTTCTCCCTCCATCCGCTGTGGGGTGGCAGGGGCATGGGCTCAGCCTTCAGAATCCCAGCTCCAGGGACACGAGATGGACCAGATAATACTGGGAGGCCAGAGGGCTGTGCTCCAAATCTCTACCATGTCCAAGTCACAAAGTATCCAAAGCTACTTTAAAGTAGTCCGTCTTTTCCGCAACTCTCACAACCCAATTTTAAAGTGAATTGCAGAAGAGAAAGGGTATAAATGTCTTGTCATAAAGCTAGCAAACTTTGCATTTGTGGAAAGATGAAAAGCAGATGGCTTTCACATCATCCTCCAGTTAGAAGAATTCACCATTTACTTTATCTTCTAATATATGGGATCACTCATCAAGGACAATTTATTTCAAAACATTGGATTATTTTTCAATACTCAACACAATTTCAATTTAACAATTAATTTAGTTTTTATTTTGCAGTACAAAAACAACCAAACCTAACCATAAATAAGCTATAAAATAAAATGAAGTAGCAATATTTGAATATTAAGAAAAGAAAAATATGTATAGCATTTATATATTTATATTGTGTACCCCTATACATTAGTATATAATGGAACATACAATTAGAAACAAACTTAGCACTCATTCTAAAAAGCTCAATAGCATAATGGACTTCATGAAAGTGAAAAATCTGTGCTTCATTAAGATCTACTGTACTTTAACTGGTCAAGACATCATTTTCCTTGAAAGTAAATGATTCATTGAACTAATCATTACAAGTGTTGGGAGCAGAATACATCATCTGTAATTTCTGACTTCAGTTATTATATACAGTAAGATGCTTAGAATCAGGAGATGGAAGACCTCCTTCCATAAAAGCAGGAGTGGTAAAACGGGTATTTTTGTTATGGATTGCAAATAATACTATCCTTGGCCATCTCAGGGTTAACATTCTACAAACAGAACTGAACTCTGTTGGATGGATACCATTTTATGGTGAGATTTTCTAAGCAATCCAAGATTTCTTTTAACTGGATTTCCATGATGGATATTTTTTTCTTCCTATAATCTTGTGAATCTGAATAGAACCGGTATGAATATGCGCTCATATTTGTACGAATCTCCTGCTGTTTCCCTCCTACTGTGAAGTGCCTTTGCTGGGCAGCTGAAATTGGGCATCCAGTTGAGTTGCAACCTCACACTCCTCCCATTCTCCAGATGATGCATGTAATCTTTCAATTACAGGCATCCCCACTGGATTGTGCTTTAAGTGAGTTCCCCAGCAATTCATTTCTATATAGGTGTTTTATACAACATCTGTTCAGCATGTTCAATCAAATACCAACTCCTCCATGAAAATGGTGCAGTTGTAAGTTTAGAGTTAAACTTCTTCTTGCATATAAGTTTAGGACTTGGGATATCTAAAGTAACATCTCCTCCCAATACACCTACCTGGACCCTAAAATCATCTATGGAAGTCCTTCTTCAGGAGCCACCTTTCAAAGAAGAAGGTGGCCACAGGGGGAAGGGCCTTCTTTGCTGTGGCACCCCATTTATGGTACCAGCTCCCCAGGGATATATATTTGGCACCAATTCTACATTTTTTGGTGCCACGTTAAAGCCCTTTTGTTGTCTTGCTATTTTAATTGTTGATATTATTCAGTTTTATATTGCCTTTTAGTATATTGTTATAGGTACCTGTGGTTTAGTTCTTAATTATTGTCATCTACTGTCTTGATTTTATTGATCTTCATTTATGTTGGCTCAGTCTTATTGGTCATAGAGATGTTTGATGATTGGTGTACCTGATTTTTAACTGATTGCTGATATTGTTGATTTTAAACTATGGTTTTGATAGGGTTTTATTTTACACCATTCTTAGAGCTCTGTGCTATTGAACAGTATATAAAAGCCAAAATAAATACTAGATTTTATATTCATTTCTTTGACTGCAATATGTGTACTGAATTGGGACTGTGCACACTTACACAAATGTAAATAAAACTACTCACCTGTCTTGGCCAGCTTCTCTCACTGGGAACCAGAGCAGCCGAGCTGCTGCTTCTTTCCTTCCTAAATGGCACGAAAGGCAAGTGACAAGTCCATCTAAAAGTGGGCAATCGAAGGAAGGCAATGCACTGCACTGCCATGGGGTCTTTTAAATATCCACTGGTTCTTGGGGAAGTGGGAGAAGGGAGGTGGGAAGAGGTAGGTATCTCAATGCGCAGCTCCCCAACTGGAAGGCTGCAACTGTCTGCAGTCTCTGTATGCCTTGTCTTGCAGAGAGAATTGCAACTTTGGGAGGAGAGGTTGATTCCAGTTGGGAAAACAGCTTGGGGGAAAGGGTTAAAAATATCCCGCAGTGCTGTGAGCACATTTGGATTCCCCCCCACCCCCATATGCATTCTAAATTTAAAAAAGAGATTTAATCGAGTTTGGTCCTGGAGAAAGCCTAGAGAAAATCCTACAAAAGTTTAGAGAAGTGGCCAGTTTGAAAATCTGAAGATGCCCCAGCCTCATTTATTTAAAAGTTATTTTAACTGTTGATTTATTATTATTGTATTTATAGATTTTAATATATATAGCCGAGATGGTACCAGTTTTTAAATTATTAATTGTATTTTGTATGAATGTTGTGAGCTGCCCTGAGGCTTTGTTGCGATGGGGGTGGCATAGACATGTTTTAAATAAATAAATAATAAATTTATGTCATCCTGAACTGTTGGAGGGAAGAGAAAGGCATGCTACAAAATGGCTTCTGTTACTGGTAGGGTGGTCATTTAGGCATAGCCAAACAAGAGGACACACCATGCCAGCAAAGAGGAGAAAAGAAGACAGAGATTTGCATATGTATCATTCATATGTGTAGGGTACCAATATAGACAACTCCCTAGAGAAGACAATAAAGCCTATAAAAGTTAAAGGCAGATGAAGAAAAGACCAAATATGAGATGAATTGACTTCCTAAAGGAAGCCACAGTCTTGAGTTTACAAGATTGAGCAGGGTCATCATAGATAGGACACTCTGAGGGTTTTCATCTGCAGAGTCACCATAAGTCAGAGATGACTTGAAGGCATGTGAGAGCAGCAACAAACCAATATAGCAATCATTGCTATCATTTAAATAGGAATGCAACACATCTAATCACAGTGAGGAAGACTGTGACCAGGTGACCTGTGGATTTGCTTGCTCATGCAGCTGTTGGCCAGGCAGCTCTAACCCCTGTAATATAGGACACACGGCACCCAAGCCAGATTGCATCTGAGGAAGAGATCCCACGTCCTCAGCTCAGCTGGGACCCACTGCTGTTTGGATCCTTTTCCAGAAATGGTTCCACTAGCTGCCATTTTCACCTGGTTGTGCCGGAGGGAACAGACAAGGAGCAAACCCCTAAAAAATGAACAACTTAACAGAGCATTTACCAGCAGAGAACCAGCATGGAAAAATTTCAAGATTGTGTGGATTAAGGGTTGTTGTGGGGTTAAGACTGAGAGGAGGAGGAGGAAAATTATGTAAGCTACCCTGAGGTCCTTGGAGGAAAAAAGGTGGAATATAAATATAATAATAAATAAAGTCAACAAAGCAGGCACAGCTAGGCCTATCTGGAGTGGTGGCTCCTCTCCTCAGTATTTGCATACCTGTTCATATGTATGTGAATGGGTTTGAGAGAGCCAGAGTAGTACAGTACAGTGGTTGGAGCAGAGTCAGACTCAAGGAAAGGCTGTAGGGATGTTGCAGTCAGGATTATCTGTGTACTTGAGGAGTCTCACAATGAGGAGTTGCTCTGGACACAGGAACAGCACTACAAGTCACTCACTACAGCTGATTTTCTTGTGCCTGTAAAATCTTTTCATTACTTTCTCTTATATGCTTTGCACACACAAGCAATGTACAAAAGAATTATTTCTATCACTTTCTCATTCCATGCACAACACTGCAGAAAGGAGTGGTGTCCCTCCTCCCCCACTGCCTTTCTGGAGAGAAATGTCCCCTTCAATGACCCCTGTGGGACTGGGGGTATGTGTGTGTCAAATATACTTGAATCATGCAAAATTCATCCTTAGTAATTTACTGCTGGTTACATCTGATCTGTTCCAGAGATTCTTTGTCTTCTCTGCTACAATTCCTTCATAATTCTCTGTTTAATGAAAGTATTTTCAGACTTTTAAAAAGTTTGGAATGCATCTGTTTATTTATCTGAATGTAAAATTGGTTGGGAATAGCTAAGTGATGCAGCAACTTTATCAGTAAAAGGATTCAAAACATTCTGCATAGGTTTTTTTTAAAAATCTGATCTAGCACAAACAAAACCTTTGCTTCCATGAAGCAATCAAGACAATTTAAGTCCCTTGAGTTCCAGTCTTAACTGTCATGTTCCTTAGAGACAGCAGAATAGAGATGCAATTAACTAGGTGAATTTGTGTCAGCGCATGAGTTTCCAAATAAAATGCCTTGTTTTTTTCTAGCCACATGGAAAACCATGAATGAGACCCAAAATATATAGGGTATGGGCTTGAAAAACATGAACTTTGGTACTGTAGCTCAAATAAAACACTGACAAGATCCCCACTGTAATTGCCATGGGGCAAACAATAGTCCCCATGCAACATATTTTCCTACAGGGACCACTGAACCATCAAGCCCTGGATTACCACCCCAGAGGGCCAACCTAAAAGGAACACAGTCAACTGCATCAAAGATTGCTGCTGAAATGTCCAGTCCAATGTTCAGGGCCACCGTTCTTCTGCCTTCCTTCTGGTGTAGACCATACATCATCCATCAAGGTGACTGAAGCCATTTTGGTAGCAAAGCTAGGCTAGAAGTGAAATTGCACTGAGCAGAACCCACACCAAAGCTTCTTTGCTTCCAGATGAAGCTTTTATTTTGCATCACCCCATCTTATTCAGGAAATTTTGCAGGGGGATCAGACCTCATTGTCTTCCATGTCTAACCCATCTGTGTTTCCCCACTACCTTGTCCTAAGCACAGAAATCAGTTAAGGATGAATTTATTTATTTATTTAAAACATTTATATGCCATCCTTTATGACAATGTCTCAGGACAGCTTACTTTAACATAATCGATAAAAGCAATCAACAGAATACAATAAAATCGTATATAACCAATAAAATAAATCAAAGCGACTGTTGAACTACTAACTTTCTAAGTTTTAAAATGACATTTAAATAAAAAGATTTTGACCTGGGGCAGAAAAGAATATAGGCTTGGTGCCAGGCAAATCTATCTGGGAAGCGCATTCCATAATCTGGGCACCACTGCAGAGAAGGCCCTACTCCGAGTAGCTATCCCTTCTACCTCTTTCAGGGAGGGTTCCTGGAGCAGGGCCTCTCCCACAGATCTTAATGGGGCTGAGGGCATATAAGGAAGGAGACATTCCTTCACATATCCTGGTTCCAAGCCGTAACTGCTAATAACTATTACTAAATTTGCACCTATGTTTACCAATCAGCATATTTTTATTTTATGCAATTCACAGCCTTCTTTTGTCCTCTGTTTCATTATCCACAAGGTCCAGTTTCTGTTCCAAGATGTGCTCATCAAAACAGTCACAGCAGGAGACACGCTGCCAACTGTTTTTACCCTTCCCAAGTATAAGCACATTTTAGATTGTCCTTAATAATCTGATTTTCTTCACATAACGAATTATGATGAAACCTTAGGTTTACCACCTCAGGCCTGGAGGCGAAACCTAGCTCCATCCCTTTTTCTATTTGGTCATTTCCCAGCCATTCCCTCTTCCACCCACAACTAGCTCAGCCTTCCACAACCTGAATCCCATCAGTTTTGTGTGTGGTTTTCTTTTTTGGATGTGAACTTTCACCAGCCCCAGCTGGCATGGGTAATGGACAGGGAGCATGCTGCTTTTAGTCCCAGACAGTGGGAAGGATAAGTTCTGTGTACGGATTGAACAGAGAGAGAAATAAAATAAATCCTTGCCTATTGGAAACCATTCTGTTTCTCCTCATTCTGCCCTAACCATACCTTCTTGTCCACAAGCAGAACTGAGCTCCTTAGCCTGGTATATACATTAACTGAGGTTGCCTTTGATTGAAAATTGTGTACATTTTCAGTATGTTACTTATAGGACATGCAATGTTCAAAGAACAACACATTAATATTTGCTTTTACGTTACCCAGTCCTTCTTCTGAGCAGTTGGTGGCATCATCCATGGCTCTCTTCTCTACTCTATTTGATCCTCACAACAACCCCGTGAAGTAGGAGTGGTTGAAAAATGGTCACTGGACCAAGTCACTGGGTGCGGATCATGACCAAGTGGGGATCTGAACCAGGCTCCCCAGTGCTAATACCACACCTGAAGGTTGAAGGCCCAAACTCAACAGTAGAGTCTGTGTGGCTGCCACTTCCTTGCATCTCTTGTCTCTCTGGCATGGAACCAGTTTCAGCTTTTGAACCCTGATGATATTGACAAGACTCTTGCAGCTGTTTGACTCGCCACCTGCTTTCCTGATCCACCACCCACTCTATGGTCACCGCGTTGGTGCCTTTGGCATCCAGGACATACAGCAAATAATTGAAATACTGAGTGTTGTCAGAAAGCCTGGGCTTGCTTGCCAAAATGCACACTTTTTCTGATCTTCAGAAATGGAAAAAGTGAGGACAAATGTCTTGGGGTCCAGGGTCATCTCTACTAAAGACAGGGACCAAAGAAACATTGAGGTAACTGCTCCCACATTCATCAACATGCTGGGTTAGATCATATTCAAGATAAGTCATATCTTTAAACTGTGCTTAGACTACGTAGTCCTTCGGAGAGGCCAGTTGAGGATGGACCTGGCCTAGACCAGACAGCGCTCTGTAAAGCAAGGCACATGCCACCCTAAGATGGAACATTATCAGAACGATCCTGATGGGGGAGGCAGGGGAGAATTTTTGGGATTTGCGCCCATAGGTTGTGCAGTTGGCTAACGACTTGGATGTCTTTAAAGGGAGATTAGACAAAAGCATCAATGTCAAGATGTCTCTCAATACCACTTGCTGGGAAACCTGGCTGGGCAGCTGCTACGGCACTCTTATTCTATTATGAGCTTCTCAGAGGCAAGTGGCTGGGCATTGCGGGAGCAAAATGTTGGCCTTGGTAGGCCTTTGGCCTGCTTGCTTCTTACATTCTCAGGAAAGACAACTGGCAGAGAGAGTATGGCTGACCTTCCACTCAGATAAACTGATCTCAAGTTATTTTGCATCACTTTGAACATCCTAAATAAGCACAATTGAACATTGTGTCTCACAATGTTTGTTCAGAATGGAAGCAAATGCACAGCATGTGCAAGTTCAGTTGCAGATATTCTGAAGTGAAAGGCTAGAAGGTGAACTGACCTGTACTTCCTGTTCCCATTTCCCCATCACTCTCTTTAATAATCTACTCAGGTGATGAGTCCCAACAGAAACTGGGGCCACTGAGAAATAAGTGGAAGGTGTCAGTACGTACCGAGCATCAAGCTTAGCAGAATTACAAAAGAAAAATTAAGCACATCTCAGTGGATGACTGCCACCCCTCTAAAGAAAGAAGGAACAGGAATAGCCCAGTGAGGGCTGAGTAGGTTCAGTAGTCATGGAGAGTTGGATGCTGGTTAGGTAAGAAAAATGGTGAGAATAGAATCGCCTCCTTGGGCCCCTTCCTCCCAAATAAGTCTGCCTTGTGCACGTGCCCTTATGAATCAACGGAGCAGATTTTCAGGGGAATCTCTGTGTCCCAGACCTCAAAAAAAGGAAGCACCCTCTCAGAGAAAGGGTAATTGAATGTAAAAATATGCTCCATGGAATCAGCATCGTAAAATGAAAGGATGCCAAAAAGAAACTCCAAGTGTACTCTGATCCGTTGTGGCGATTTCCACAGTATGATGGTGTTAGAAGGGGTGCTAGAGGCCATGTATTCTCCATTATTCAGCTGCAGCAACCAATATCCCTCATTCACAGTTAAATATTGGTGCCCTTTTGTATTGATCGATTCACGGACAATCCCAATGGACCAACCTTTGGCCTTGCCCACCTCCACTATCCATTCTACAGTCCCAGAGTCAATGGCTTCTGCTCCCAAGACACATGGTAACACATTGAAGCGCTTGGGGTTGTCAGGAAGAGTCTGGGCTTTCTTGCCAAGATACACACTTTTCCGATCTTCAGATAGGATGAGTGTTGGGAAGGCTGTCTTCGGGTCCAGGGTCACCTCCACTAAAGACAAAGACAGAGGAAACATTAAATACATCAACATACTGCATTGGATTTACAATTAGTCAAACATAGGAAGTGGACACACTGAAATCTATAGGACTTATGTTACATAGGGTGACAGCTTCCATGTTTCCTAACATACAGTATTTGACCCTTGTTCTACATACATGTAGAAAATGCACCCACTGAAACATGCAGGGTTTCAGTTAGTCATTACCAGTTTAGACTATTATTATTTCAATGGATCTATTCTCAGTAGGACTAATTCTGGAGCAAACCCATAATCAATTGAAGAAATAACCAAAGCTTTGTGCAAATGCTCTCTCAAAATTCACCACCCTCTTTGTGGGCTGAGATACTGTGTGGGGAATGATGGAGGACTTTTTATTGAATTTCTCCAAGGAGAGGAGAAATGCTCAGGTTTCTCACAGGTAGAGCTCCCCCGTGGCAACAGTTTACCCCAGCTTCTTTTTCCTAGGTGTGTTAGGTTTCTGTGTGCACATCACAACTTGGTCCCATTTTGAATCCACCACAATGTAGGTGTTGAGGCAGTGCTAGCTAAGATCCAGCGCTCAGACCCACAGGAGAAATTTGCATATGCTAATTTACAGGTCCTCTAAAATCTCTCTCAATCTCTCTCTCTCTCTCTCTCTCTCTCTCTCTCTGTGTGTGTGTGCGCATGTGTGGATCCTGTCTCTTAAGGAAGCCTCTATCTGTGAAAAAAGATGTATGGGCAGGATGTGGAGATAAAGATTCAAGTTATGGCAGATATGTTGCAGCAGGATGAGATGTCCATGTGGGCAAATGCCAGCTACTGCAGGGGACCAGTTGCAACAGAGTTCATCGGTACTCCTGGACCTTTATTTCTGCAAGTGCCCATGGGCAACAGAATGGTGAGGAGAGGCCTCAGAGAGATTTGGGGCCCCAGCCTCTGGGGGTCGTTATCTCTAGCTCCAGGGAAGAGGTGAAGCTAGCACCTTCCAAATTCCTGAATGTTTCCTCACTTGCAGGCCCACAGGTAAAGCAGGCATTCCTTGCAGTATCAAAGTGTTTTCCCCTCCACCCCCTCCATTCTCTTCCTTTCTGTATATTTGACTTCATTCTGCCATTTTCAAATTATAGAACACATTCTTCAATGGAGAACAACCTGTGGAAATGCATGGCCAGCACTGGAGATGATGCTGTGGAAAGCACCTGCAAATTATTGTGAGTGAAGAATCATGAATATACAATAAATGCCCATATCGCCATCCTTTGTTTCAGCCTCCTAATTAAAATAGTGGAGAAGTGGGGAAAAATGTGGCTTCTGTAGCATTGCTGGAGTAAGAAGTCCTGTGCATCTGTTTCAGATCTCCCAAAGATCTACCAATAGATCCAGATGAATCTTCTGCCCCCACCCTTGCTGCAGCAACCCCCAGCCTTTCACTGAGAAGCACCTTTGATTCAGTCGCTGGCATCTCACCTTTCTTTTGAGTCCCTGAGAACTTTTCATGGAGGTCGGCGTATATCTTCTTTTCCCATCCTCTTTTTTCTTCCTTTGTCAAGGGTTTTGGAGGCTGAAAGAAATCTGTTTAAAACATGGCAGTTCTTACTTTTGTTTTGTTTTTAATTAATGAATCATAAGGGATCCTGGCTTATGTAATCATCATTACATAATGATGTAATGGGAAAGAAATGTGTCCCACTCAGAGGGGGCATATCACTGAACCGAACCAACTAGGATCAGATTTTTGTAACTAGGATTAGTATGGTAAAGAGCAGGGTGAGCAAAATGGACATCTCCAGATGTTTTGGCTTCCCCTGACAGCATGGCCAATGGTCAGGGATGCTGGGAGTTGAAATCCAAAACTTCTGAAGATCCACTTCCTGTCTTACCCCTGGTGTAATATCCTTCCCCAATCTGGGACCCTCTAGATGCATCATCTACAACTTCCCAGCTCTTCCTGCCTTTTGTAATGAGCCCCCTTAATTACTATTTTCAGAGTGATATGAATGGGGCAAAATGACTTGAGTAAACTTGGGAGGAACCATGACTGAGGCTTCTGGATTTTATTAGGGCCTCCCTGCCTTGGCCCTACCACCCCAACACACACACCTCTGCCACATGTGCACACAAGCACTAGCTCCGCTTCTCAAGCAGCCCTGAAGCTTGGGCCATTTACATTTTCTCCATCTAAAATGACATTTTTTGAGTGTGAATGCTTTGCAGCCAAAATGGTGCCATCTCTGCAAAAAAAGGAAGGTATGCACAGACTCAGGAAACCCTGACGTTTGCAAAAGCAAAAAGAAAAACTTTTTATAAAAAGAAAAACTTTTTTTCTTTTTATAAAGAAAAACCCCATCCTGGTGGGAGGAAATAAGAACAAGGCACATTAAGTGGCCTTGGCATCTGCAGTGCCAAGTGCCTTGTCGGATACAGTGCCTTGTTTTGTTTTATATTTTTGGGGTTCCCCCCTTTTCTTTTTCTGGTAAGCCGTCCAAAGATGCTTGTAGTGGATGACCTAGAAAAGCTTCTAATAAATAAATAAAATAAAATAAAGAGGGAGGTGGAATTGAGTATCTTGGAAGAGGGCATGGCCAACTGGAACCTTGAAGAGCAACCCTCCGCAGCACAACATTTCGATGCACATTTCACTTGCACAACAATGAAGACCTTTTCAGATGGTGTTCATATGGCAGAGCTATATCATTGATACTAATTGATTGTGTATGATCTAGGTTTATCCTCAAAAAGAAACCATAATGAATATTTGCAAATAAGTAATTTGCACCTCTCTCCCTGACTGCTTCATTGCATTATCTAGCATGGTGGTAACCATCGAGTGGAAACTGCACACTCTTTAACTTGTGACTAGTAACTGAAGCCCCACAAACATGCCCAAGTGATGCTGTGATGTGTGTGTGTGTGTCCTTAGTGCAGTAGGAGTGAGTATCACTGGGGCCAAATCTGGTCCTCAAAGGTTTACCAGATGAACTGCTTTTCCTCAACTGCCAGTAGTTGGTGGTTTCCCCACTTTTACACATACCTACTTTGCAATTCTAAAAAGGGCACAATGCTTCTCTGATGAATGGAGGGTATTCACCACACAAACTGGGTCCAGATGATACAACCCACATTTAAGGGTTGAGTGTGAATTGAATGCAGGTTGCTGTTGAAATGTGGGTTATCATGTTGCCTGTGCCTAGCTGAGATTGCAAACCACAGCGAACAACCCACAAATCACATACCAACAACAGATCCTGGGCTTTCTTCATGGCTTATTTGTAGCTAACAAAACATGGCTTGGTAGTGAAGCTGGGTTCAAAACAACATTATAACCAACACTCAAGGGTCCACTATGGGTTCAGTGTGGGTTGTCATTGAACCATAGGTCGCTACTGAATGTGGCTTATCCTGTTACCTGAACCTAATTCAGAAAACAAACCATGGCAAACAATAGCCAGTTTACAATTCAACAGTGATGCAGCTTGATTCAGACAATGTGATAGCCTATGTTCCATCAACAACCTACCACTCAACAACAACCCACACTCAACCCATATTCACCCCTTTCATGCAGGGTATCATTGTCTGAACCTAGTCACTATCTGAATTGAGTGGTTTGTGGAGGGGCTATGACTGACATTAAAAAGTGTGAAAGAAAACCCAAGATTATCCAGGGCTGCCAGTGTGTGGTAGGTTGGGTTTATTATACTCACATGCCGCCATTTCACTTCTGACTTGTGCCAATAGATCCTTTTTATTTATTTGGTTCAAGATTTTGCCCATTATCTGCACTGCCTTGGCCTCCTCGTATGCCATGACCATTAGGCGTGCAATATCCATCTTGTCTGCATTCTCAAGCTTAGAGTATGGAAAGGGCTTGTAGCCTTCCTCCTTATTTTGAAGGTACATCTTAAATTTCTTGAATTCCTCCTCAGTCAGATCATCAAGATAGTTAGCAATTTTGCAGCAAACACTCTCAGACATCTTGACCCCAAGTGAGAGCTGTTTCTGAAACACAGAAGAGGGAAATGGCTAGGAGGGCTCCAGAATAAGAGGGTAAGCTAAATCCTTTCTAGTTGGGCAAAAGAAGTAAAGGCAGATGTTGAAATTTCTGTAAAGCACCTTCCCCATTTTAACTGAAGAACCTCTGGGGAGCTCCACATCTCCCATCAGCTCAGGGAGAATTGCTTGTTGGGGAGGATGGGTTATGTAGTCAACAACATCTTCTGCGCATCCACTTGGGGAAGCTGCTGTCAATTGTGGAGTGCCTGACTACAGAAGAAGGTAAGGTTCTAGCACCTTTAACAACTGCATAAAAAGACCATTTCAGCAGGTGTAGCTTGCCATGCAAAGAAAAAATATGCAACTCAAAGTGTCTGTCCTTACATAACTTGCAGCAGGGATGCAGAACCTTTTCCAGCCCCTTGTGGGTTGGGGTCAAAAGTAAAAATGGTGTGGCCAAAATTTTAAAAAGAAAACATAGCATATTTATTTTAAAGTTCTTAAGGCCAGTAACTAAACTTTTCAAACTTTCTAAAAGGGAGATTAGGATCTGTTTTACAGAGAAAGGTGTGTGGAAAGAAGAGGAAGGATGCAAAACATTGAAATGGATAAACTTTAATCAAAACTAAATCATAAAGCAGCAGGAAGGGTGGCTGTGTTAATTGTAAGATCTGTGTGAAATGTGAAGTCCAGGTAGTTGCATCAGTGGGGATTTTCTGCAGTGGCCTCAAATTGTGTATTGCCCGCACACCCAAGAAAGATCCACTGAGCACCAAGTTCGGTGATTTTTCTTGATTATGATTTTTTAAAATCCTCCCATGCCTTTAAAAATATTTTTTACTGCTGCTTTCATTAGATTAACATATAGTCTAATGCTATATTTTAAAATGATCTTGTGTTTTTAGCTGCTCAGTTATTTATTTCTTTGTAAAGCCAAATCTCTGTTGCTGCTTTTAAAATGTGATGCCTTTTATTTAAGGTATCATAATGTGCTTTATAATTGGCTTTATTACTTGTTTGCTTTATTTATGTGCATTGATTTGAGAGCTTTAGATATAGGGCACACTGAAAATAACAACTGCCTTCAGATTCTTCATTAGCTCATTGGGATCGTATAGGGTTGAGATGGCACTCACACCCCACCAGAGGGCACAGCGCTACAAAAGAGAGGCATGGGAAGGAGAGGAGACTTGTGACGAAGGGAAGGGAAGACAAGTTGGGAAAAGCACTTCAAGAAGGAAAAAAAGAACAGATGAGGGCTTACGGAGGGAGACAGACATAGAGGAGGGAGGACAGATTCATGACAGGAGAATTTCAGTGGCTACCGGCCTTGCTGGCTACGTGCTACCTCATTCAGCAGAGCTGCCTGCCTTCCTACACCAGTTGCTGAATTGCTGAGAAGGCAAAGTTTTGCACCCGTCCCGCACGCAGCTGGTTTGCCACCGTGAGTACGGAGTGCTGAACTAGATGGACCTTGGGTCTGATCCAGCATGGTTTTTCTTACGTTCTTAACTCATGTCCCAAAAGCGGGTTGAAAAGACTGCAGCTAGTGGCATCCCACGTCGCCAGAGGGAAACTGGCCGCCGCAGGTTGCTCCGCAATGTTGCTGAACATGTTTAAGCCAGTCATGAGAGGACGACCCCCCTCCCCCCCCAGATAAAAACCCCAGGAAGCGACGAGCCTTTCTCCATCTGCACTTACCCGAGAAGCTTTGTCTCCAGCCTAGTCTCACAGCAATCCCGGGGAGAAGACTTGGGGGGAAACTCACCAACCTGCTCCTATGGGGGCCGCCTTTTCCAACCACCAGGCAAGCGAAAGCGAAAGCGAAAGTGAAGAGGGAGGATCTAAGCGCCTTCCTGTTCCCCCGATTCCTTCTCAGCATGTGATTGGCTGGATATTGGTAGCATTTCCTCTTACCCCCGCAAAGTTCTGGAGCTGAAAATGGAAATATGCCGTATATCTCACGGTGCAAACTGCAAATAGTAGTGCGTTTTGCGCACGGCGGCCTCCTCTTCCAGTTAGCAAACAGCCCTCCAAAATTTCACGAAAACAAGAAATCCGCTAGATCATCGTTTGCTAAGCTTGCTGCTCCCCAAAATGTGTTGGGATTACTACTCCCAGTATCCCCAACCCGTGTGAAGATGCCGAGGGTTTTAGTTCAAGACATGTGGGAGGCGAGCACTTGCTCTGGATAACTATGCAAATTATGGCAACCCCTTTTAGGAGTATGCAGAAGATCATTGCCAATTGACACAGGAAATAATTTGACCTTGTTCTTGTCTTCGAATTCTGCACAAATCACCAGGTGAAATTTTCACGGTCTGGAAATGAATATGGACTCTCCTGCTAGGTGCTGAAGGTAACAAGTGCAAGACTCAGTAAAGATAACAAAAAGTTGGTAGGAGGTCTAGAATACCTTGGACCTATGTATTATTGCTTTCACTTTTGCTAGGATTCTCCTGGCTAGCACAAATTGCTTTGCTTTGCTCTGTGTTCTTGTTTGGCCAATACAAGGTGGTGAAAGGGTTTATTAAAGGGAATGGATATTTACTGGAAACCTATACATAGAGAAGGATCTCAGCAAAGATGTGTAAGGGTCATCACTGCTTTTTCCAAAAGAGATGATGATGATGATGATGATGATGATGATGATTGTTAGAACATTTCTATGCCGCCCCTTGCCGAAGCCTCTTTGGCACTTTGTTTTTTCTTGTGCCAAAATGTATCAGTGTTTTTTATCCGCCGTGTGCTCCCCAACCCCACATCCATTGTTGGGTCTTGCTAAGCCTTGCCAATAATTTGGGGTACTTGTTTACCAAAGTTAGTTCTTAATTAAAGCAGTCCCCTCCATCACTTTTCTTAACAATTTCATGCTCCCAGTTCCAGTGATAGGTGGAACTTGTGTGGCTCCATTGCTTTTCATTGCCAACTTCCTCAGCCTTTTCACATATTGATGTTCACCTCCCTCCATTTAGTCACCTAGGTAGACTCTAATGCATTTAGCAAGCTCACCAACAGGCAGAAATGTAGATGAGGCCATGGTTCCCATAAATGTTTAAAGTTTGTCTAAGATGTAAATAAATAAAATAAATGTACCTAGATGGCCAGCTGTCATGACTATAGGGTTTTATGACAAGCAATGGTCACTCTGAGGATTCCTGGTATGTCTTTTTTGATTTCCACAACCTTAGATAGCTTACTTTCCCCCAAACAGGAGACCTTTTCAAGCCCTTTAGGTTTCTCAAAGTGTAACTGGTCTGGAATGCAATAAGCTTGTTTGTATCCTGCAGCCAAGACCCAACACAATTAAAAGTCTCAGTGCAAGTCCACAAGATGACACCTTCCTCACTGGCTTGTCAACATCACTGGCTTGTCAACAAAGACAACATTTTAGCAGTGCCAACTACACAAAAGGCAATCAGGATAGGCACCCCAGCATCCCTTACAATTTTGCAGAGGTGACTGAGCACAATATGTGACCATGCATGATCCTAGGCCTCAGATTGTGTGGTACAGCTTCTTGGTGTGGTAGATTCCCTGAGTCAGTTCCTTGGATCAACATACATGTGATGCTAAACAACTTTAAATAGCAGCTGACACCCCACTACCACCCCAGCAGATAAATCAGGATTGAAACAATAATTCTCAGGGAGGAGGCTTAACCTTTTCTTCCGATGTCATATCCCTAATGATCTCCCCCATCTATTTGTCACCCTTTCAGAAAGGGAGTCAACTGTAACACACTATAGGAACAGTTAAGTCCACTTCCCCATGCACAGCACTCCCCATCTCAGGGTCCAGTAGCTGCTAAAGTCAAAACAAAGCAAAACAAACCTCACATCACTTTAAGTGACACATTTAGTATTGACATACTGCAGTCAGACCTCTTTAAGCTTGTGCTTAACCCTGGTACTGATATTTATGCAACTTAAGAATTACTTTCTGTAATAGCACTGCACACTTTTTGGTTGTAATCATGTGCTTCATATGTAGATCCAAGTCACAGGACATGCTGATTTTCCAAAATTTTCTAATTTTCTACTAGCTCTGTAGCCATGCTAAGGCACTGCAGGGCCAGCAACTAAAGGGCTTAATTCTTTGCAGGCGCATGTATAAGAGCTCAGGGAGTTTTCCTAGGTAACTGCACAGACACACCCCATGAATATGAGGTCACAGTGGATGGTGAGGTCACAAGACCAGTCAGACTGCCACTGACTTTTACCTGTCAGTCTTAACCTGCAGCTTGAGGGTGAAGGAGCAAGTTTCTCTGATTCATTTTCCCCTTGCCATCATCTATCTATCTATCTATCTATCTATCTATCTAT
>NW_025336011.1:7146980-7198931 GCF_004798865.1 Varanus komodoensis | reverse complement strand
GGAGAAGGGCCTCTCCCGCCGATCTCAGGGGGCGACTGGGCAAATATCTAGGCAATGGGACATCAGTTTAAAGCAGTCAGACTCCCAAGGTGAGTAGCATTGCTATACTGCTAAGAAGGGAAAGATTTCTAGACAATCATCCCCCTCCTTTTTTTATCCTTGCTCTATTTCTGATTAAGATTTATTTAAACTATTGGTATCCTAATCTTCAGCCAAAAAAGCACTCAGAACAACTTCCAATCAGCAAGAAAGATGCTCTGCCCATAGGCTTACAATAAAGACAGATCCAGCTCACAAAGAAAAATAACGGTGATCAAAGATGGGAAAAATTAGGTACCATCAGGGGGGAAAAAAGTACTGTCCCTCTCCCTGCCCCATATCCTAGAGAGAGGGGGGCTGTCAAACTGGAATAAGTCCTTATGTTTCCTTTGCCTGTCCTCTTATTCCTCCTTTTCCCCACTGTTGTTGGTGTTAGTTGGGCAGTAGTACTTGAACAGTGTTATTCAATGGTTTTCGGCGCCAGGTAAAGACCTTTTTATTTAAACATCATTTCAATTGTTAAAACATATGATCTGGCCTGGGCAACTTCTTCTTCCTTCTCTTTCTCATCCTATATTTTTATTTTATACTGATAATTTTAATTTTGTATTTGTAAATCAATGTATTTTTTGTATTGTTATATTTAATGGTAATTTATTATGTACTATTGTATTTCAATGTATTTTATCATGTTGTAAGCCGCCCCGAGGTTTCGGCAAGGGGCGGCATAGAAATGTTATAATAATAATAATAATAATAATAATAATAATATAGACCTGTATTCTTTGTTGGAAAAGCTCTATATTGGGGGTCATTTTCCATTGGTGGGTTTATCCAAAGGCAAGGAAGGGGGCAGGGCTTGTAATAGTATAATTTGTATTCTTAGAAGATAAATCCAGCCCCAGGGTTTAGGAAGGCCTTTAAAGGGCCCCATAACCTGGAAGATTTGGGACATACCATTCTTTTTCTCTACTGTGAACTCTTGTGAGTTCATTGTACAAAATGAGAATTGGAGATGGCAGGGAATCCTTGCTGGACATTCTGAAAATCAATGTTATGTCCCAGGAAATCATTTCTGATTTGTGGTGATCTTATGAATGAATGCCTTCCATTATGTC
The DNA here is from genome assembly GCF_004798865.1 of Varanus komodoensis. Taxonomy (NCBI): domain Eukaryota; kingdom Metazoa; phylum Chordata; class Lepidosauria; order Squamata; family Varanidae; genus Varanus; species Varanus komodoensis. The sequence continues at coordinate 7,197,774 of NW_025336011.1, read as the reverse complement.
CTATCCTTAACAGCCCTGCTCAGCTCCTGTGAACATAAGGCTGAGGCTTCCTTTATAGAATTGATCCATCCATCCCATAACTGGTGTTTTGCACTCAATTTTCCCTAGCATTACTGTCAACTGTAGTCCTTATAAACTTATTACACCTGTCTTCCATCAGCTGTATAGGCTGCCAGTTCCAGTCTGGGCCAAATTCAAGGTCTTGATTATAAGACATATAAAGCCCTAAATGGCCTTGGACCACTTTATTTTTGGGAATGCATTACTCCATGCATACTGCCTGTCACCTACCATCATCAACAGAGGCCCTCCCATGAATTCCTCTAGATTTTTTTTAACTAAACAGTAACCCTGAGGGGAAAAGGCAGAAATACTTCTGAGGGGATCATACCTCTCTTAGTAGCGTAGATCTGGTGGGATGTTAATGGCTGTGTTGAAGCAGTGGTTCCTTTTGAACCCAGCCTAAGAAGGTACTAACAAATATATATCACTTTGGTTCAGATTAGACTGCTTGCTCTTAGCTAAAAATATGGCATGCAAGCATTCTTTTCATTGCAAATAAGTATCCTCATTTGAGGATTCCAGAGTTTTAAATAAAATCACTCAAGAAACAATAAGGAACACAAGCAATTGTGACTGAAAAGAGTGCATCTGGAACAGATTCTACTGGAAATGTGTCAGGCCTAATTGATACTATACACACATAGATCAGGTGAAGAACCCCAGGACCAAGGGCCAAATCAAGTCTTCCATGGTTCCTATCTAGCTTCACCCAACCTGCTTCCCACCCCATCATGAGGTGGTTCCTCAACACCTGTTCATATGTATGATGCTGGCTAAACAGCTAAAGCATTTCTGTATCTTGTTTGCAAAGGTGTTAGTGGGGTGAAGATGTTTATTTAGGGCATGGGTCCTCAAACTATGGCATGCGGGCTGCATCCGGCCCGCCTCAGCGCTTCTGGACTCGCTCGGAGAAAACGATCTCCGAGCGAGTCCAAAAGCTCTGAGCCAGTGCAGGCGTTCTTTGAAACTGAACAGAGAGCCAGTGCATGCGCCAAATTGTAAGAGCTCAACTACGTATGTGCTCCCCCCCCCCCACTGGATGCATATACAGAGTGGGAATAAGGAGTGGGAAACAAAAGAGAGGTGCATGGAAATAAGACTAAGAAACTAAAAAAGGATTGAAGGTAAGAAAAATGTAACTTTTAAAATCTATTTTTAATTATATGAGCCTCGTCTCTAGGCTGCAGGCCAAGCCCTGTTCCTTGCTTCCCCTCGCCTTGGCCCACGGAAAGCAGCCCCTTACCTCCTCGTGGCCCCTTCCTGGCTGGGGGAGCCGTACTGCCCCCGCCTCTCCAGCCTCCCGCTCTTGCTCCCCCTCCTGGAGCCAGGTGAGAGCCTGCAAGGGGATGTTCCTCCAGCTTGGAAGTGGGGCGGTAGCAAGGAGCTGGGAAGGCCTCAACTGAGGTGAGTGCGCCCGCATGGCTCCCCCTCGTGCTGTGCTCTCCCTTTGGGTGGGCAGCGCAGCGTCATCTTGGGCTTCTGCTGCAGCCTGAGCAAGCAGAGCAAACATTTTTAAATTAATTTTTAAATGTTAATTTTTAAATTTTAATTAATTTTTATTTTAATTAATTTTTAATGTGCTGTGTGCATAGGAATTTGTTCTTTTTTTTTTCCAAACTATAGTCCGGCTCCCCAACAGTCTGAGGGACAGTGAACTGGCCCCCTGTTGAAAAAGTTTGAGGACCCCTGATTTAGGGCAACAGATTTCCAGCTCTGACTGGGTGAACAGCCGGAAGGTCCGTGTACCACCCACTAATTATTTGAAGAGTTATGCCAAACTACTACTACTTGCTAGAAAGAATGGAAGCCTGCCTGTAGCGAACATCATACCAAAGACTACACTTAACATCAGGCTATGTTTTTAAGTCATGCTGGGAGCATCCAGTCATACAAAACAATCTTTATTTACAGATACAGAGTACATATCAAGGGACAGGAGGCAAGCATCAAGTGGTCAGCTTGTTTGTAGTCCAAGCTCCACTGGACAGCTTGGCCAACAGAAATATCATACAGCCCAAGCCCCTAAGTGTGCCAAAGAAGGGAAGGCTGATTTTGGCCCGTGCCAAAGTTACTCAAGATCATTGAGTAACTCCAGTTCAAAGACCTGCAGGTGCTCCTTTAGCCTTCGATGAGTGTCAGAGTTGTGTGGTCGTCGCTCTCGCTGTAGCTCACAGATACGCAGGCGGAGCCGTTGCTCTCGGCGGCGGCAAGCCTGCAGTTCTCGCTGAGCTTTCCCCAAAGCATCAAGGGCTGCTTCTGCTCGCCTTTTCCAGAGCAAGGCGCTACCTACCTGGTAGCTGTGCTCGTTCTGGATGTAAGCACCAGCTGGGGGTGGGAGGCGCAGCATGTAGAGGGAGAGGGAAACGGGATGGGATGAATCCCCCACTGGCTCTGGGAGAGCTGGAGAGGGAGTTGCTTCTTCCTGGCCTGTAGCAGCTGGTGACTGCTCCAGGGGAATGTCTGACAGGGTGGCCAAGCGTTCTGGCTCTGGCCCAGCAAAGATGGGCTGGTTTCGGGGCTCACCACTGGTGGGAGCAGCCCCAGGGCTTGGCAGCTCTTGTTCGGGGAAGCACGAGATGTCTATGCACAATGGCGTCGATTCCTCCTTTGGACAAGGACCACCACTGTGAAAAAAACAGAACAGAACCATAGTCAGAGAAGAAAATAGGAGGGAAGATCTGCCTCATTTCTCCCACCCAAATAATAACAAATGGGAGAAAACAGAAGAAATCAAAACAAACCATGCATTTGTTGAGGGTCTACAAAGCACATGTCCCTGCTCCAACTTCAAGAACTAAGCCTGCCCACAGGAAGTGGCAGAAAAAGTGCTAAGGTTGGACAGGAGAAAACAAGAAACTTCTTTGCGCAGTTCTAAGCAAGTCTCTCCTGTAATGTACTTACCAGGTCATTGCCAGGTATAAAATGAGATGAGAAAAGGCAAGCATGGTATGGTTGAGAATAGTCAGATCCTATATAGTTTTTTCGGCTTTGACCCAGTCGCTTCATTCTTTCTGGCGCTACTAGTACTAGCCCTCTGCTCTTCCCCAGTAGCATATTAGACAGTGGCATAACCTGAGGGGCTCATCTTCCGGCGTCATGTCTTTTTGCCTTTTGGTACTGTCCATGGGGTTTTCATGGCAAAGATACTGGAGTGGGTTGCTATTTCCTTCTCCCGTGGATCACGTTTTGTCAGAGCTCTCTGCTATGACCTGTCCGTCTTGGGTGGCCCTGCACGGCATAGCTCATAGCTTCACTGAGCTACGCAAGCCCCTTCGCCACGACAAGGCAGTGATCCTTTGGCCACCTAATGAGAAGGAAGGACTCCCTGGAGAAGAGCCTAATGTTGGGAACAATAGATGGCAAAAGAAAAAGGGGACAGCAGAGGATGAGGTGGCTAGATGGAGCCACTGAAGCAGTTGGTGTGAGCTTGAGTGGACTCCGGGGGATGGTGGAGGACAGGAAGGCCTGGAGGAATGTTGTCCATGGGGTTGCGATGGCTCGGACATGACTTTGCGACTAACAACAACAACAACAATATAGTTCTTCAACTACAATCCCAGATCTGTTTTTTGCTATTGATCTGGATCTTGATGGGGGTTTTTTTCTCTGCCAGATCCTTGGCCATGCTTTTCTTGGTTTCCAGTCTCAGACTCCACAATTCTATCATATCACTCTTCTACAAAAACCCTCTATGTCAAATGAATGGACTTTGAGGTAAAAAATCTGGTAAGTCTGTGATCTGCAGTCACATGGAAGCCCCACTGAACACAGCGGGACTTCTTAGTAAAAATGCACAAGATTGAAGAGTGAGGGAGGAAACACTTTCCACAAAGCAAGGGAAAACAAGATCAGAAGGATGGTGCTCACCTTTGCTTCTTTTCACGCTTTACAAGTTTGGAGTTGCCTAGTTTTGATTTTCGGCGTGGTTTGGCATGAAGCTCAAATATGGTGGGAACAGCACCCTCCTTGAGCCTGTGGTAACCACTACAAAGGAAGAATGATACTTATAAACCATCACTAGCTGCGGATAGCCTAGCAATTTGGTCCTGAAGAAAGTCATCTGTATTGAGAACTACTGGACAGTTGGGTGAGATTTAGTGCAGTTACCATTAACCAGTTCCATTTAACTTCACAATTATTTGCCCAGATCTCTTCATAAGCATGCATTGGAGAGTTCAAAGCATACAGCCTTACTTTATCACCCATGCTGTTTGTTTGTGCAGTTCTACCTAGCACAACAAAAAATCAAACAGCAGGCTACTGCTGGGGACTACAGCCTATCCAACAGACCAGGCATTCTTACTGTTGAAAATGAAAAGCTTGCTGGGATCCAGCTTGGATTTGACAAGGTCTAATTTCACAGTGTTTGCTCATGTTGCTATTTGTTTTTCTCTAGAGGGATAATACAGACTGAAAACTGGTCATCCTGAATAAACCAGAATAAATTCATTATTCAAGAATTCTTTCATCTTCTGGCCTTCATGTCATTTTTTACTTTTACCTTATCTTCAAAGATGTCTTTAAACACAGAGAAGCTTGCATCTGGTTTCACAACGGTATATCTGTGATCTGAGCCATTTATTTTACTTATGCATGTCCTTTCATGCCCTTTGATATACTGATGACCTACCTGGTACCCACCAGTTCGAAGCAACTCTTTTCAAAGTGCTTAGAGCAAAAGTAAACATATTTAGAGGCTGGGTCCCAGAGACCCTGGCCACTCATATCCTTCCGTCGACAATTCTCCAACCAAGTGGCTCGCCGTGGATTGTCCTTCGGCAGTCTGTGAAATGACACAGAGAATGAATAAGGGTTACCCTGGCAAGGAAGTGGCACAGCATGGATTATGAATGTCATTTTCTCAAGCTCAAGGAAAATGGTGGTCTTTACAGGAACTTTCTTCTAATGATACAGATGCCTGTGCTGTGGCATTTCCTGTTTCAACTACAGCATAGTAATCCTACCTATCCTTCAATTGTATATGGATACTAAATTGAATGGGAGACTGAAAGAGCACAACTCTCACCGATGGAAGGAAATGCCTCTGTTGCGTGTCTCAGGTGTGTCGCGGGTGCAGCAGCCAGTGGCAGAGCAGTGGCGGGGCATCTGTAAGAAGCAGAGAAAAGATATTTATAAATCCGACTATCCGAAGTGTTCCAAAACTGTTTCTGCTAAGCTATCTTTGCTATGAAAAGCCAACAATTCTGCACCAATTTAATAGAAATTCTGCACTAAACCACACAATCTGAACCAATAAACTCTTGCTTTGCATTTGCTTTTGTAGTCAAGGATTAAGTGAACTCCAGACCAAAACAAATGCACCAGTAATTTTGTAGAGGTGTTGGCTTGTGACATCTCACCAGCCTTGCATACAACCCTCCATGCGTCTCTTCACAAAACATCTGAAAAACTAGGATGCTGAGAAAACTGAACTCTTCGCTCAATTAAACATTCTAGGAATTTTCCACACTGGCACAGAATATACATTCTGGTATGCAAGTCCCTTCCTTCTGTCATTACTCCATGGATACTTGCTTCCATCTGTTTCAATTCCATAGGATGACAGGAGGGAAGAGACTGAAGATTTTATCTTGTGGAAGGGAGCTAGACTTGCCATTTTGCAACCTCAAAGCTCCATGAATTTGCTACTAAAGTTGCCACTGGACAAAATTCCCTGTGACCAAACAGAAGAAAAACTGCCTGTATGAAATCAACATGCCAGAGCTCTTGCACAGGTTGTACACAATAGATTGAAGATCTGGGGGGAGCCTGAAAAATGCAGACGAAACCATTCCATTTCCAAGTTATTGGACACAATGGGGGAACCTTTTTTTTTTTTTTGGTTCCCTCCATTTTTTTCTCCAAGGCCTTCAAATCTCTGTGTAGACAGCAAGAAATACAGGAAGGCCACATAAAACATCCAAACTAAACCAGTCTCAGAAACTTGAAAGAAACGCAGCTAGTACTGGGGCAAGCCTAAAATTGGAACAATGTAGACTGTGCAGATCCTTGAAAGACAGGGGAAACTCTTGTTCTTATGCCTAGAAAAAGGCCACCAAACAAAAGAGCTTTTAAAAAGGGATGGGAAACTGTAGCCAAGAGACAGCTACAATGCTTCAAGTCAAATAAAATTATTAAAATGTATTAATACCATGGAGAATGTGGACAAAGAAAATACTGAAAACAGGACCACCTAATGACATTGACTGGGAATAGACCGAAAACTGACATATGGACAATTTGTGTAAACAATGCCAGATTCATGTGTGGAATGGAATTCACAGCCAGATGTTTATTTATTTATGTATTAAAACATTTTTATGCCGCCCCATTCGCCGAAGCCTCGGCGATGGCTTAGTGGATGTTATATTACATCCTCTAAGTAGCTTAAAAAGAAAAAGAAATTAAAAGCCTTTAGACAAATGCATGGAGAGAAGGTCTTTCAAAAGCTATTTGGTCATTATAGTTAAATGAAAGGTGCAAGTCAAAAGGCACTATGTACCTTTGAATAGCAAGTTCTAGTGGAAAATAATGGAACTGTCAATTTTATCTGTTATTTGTGGGGTTTCCAAGAGGTATCTGCTTGGCCAGTACTAGAAACAAAATGCTTACTGAGATGAACTCCTACAAGCAAATCCAAATTTGACTTGCTATCTCAAGTCCATGTTCAGAATCCTAATTAAAGCCATTCCCTCTAGTGCAGGATTCCCCAATCTTAAGCCCTCTGGTTAATTAAAACTTCTGTATGTTGTAGTAAAACAGAGGGCATAAAGTTGGGGAATAGTGGACTAACCTATACAGACTCTTTCTTTACACTTCATATCATTCTGTCAAGCAGATTTCTCTTGCTCCCAACTTCCCTCATATTTAGATATTATGGTAATCACTGCAATGCACGTATCAAGATGGCACGTAACAGTTCTGGAATCCAGAGAATACAAAATGGATTGTGGAGGAATATGAAGAACTGAAGACAGCACAAGGAACACATGCCAGTATCTAGTAGCAAGATCTAAGAATGATACAGTGTGTCATTTAACTAAAGGGGAAATAAGATATGCAGATATTTGCAACACACACACACACACACAAAAGCCGAAGGTTGAAAGAAAAGGAAAGGATAACATTACATTTCAGAAACAGCATCCATATAAAATAAATTTAAGTTAGACCATCCCTAGCACTCATTTTTGCATTCCTCAGCCTTCCCCCCCACCCCATCCCCAGGAACTTGTGACACCTTACGATTCCCTGTTTTATTTTCAGAACAACACTGTACAGTAAGTTACACTGACTAGATTTACCCAACATGACAACCCACATTCAAGGCTGAGCATGGTTTGTTCTTGAACCATGTGATGTTTTGTGGGAAATCAACTATGCTATCAAACCATGGGTTCTCTTCATGGACTGTTTGTGGTTGTCAAACCATTGTTTGCTAGTGTGTTTGGATTCCTGTAGCAGAACTCATGGTGAACCCATACTGAATGAGTACAAGTCATGTTGTGTGAACAGTAAAACAGCTCAAGGACACCCATTGAGCTTCAGAGCCAAGTGGGGAAATGAAGCCAGGTCTCCTATATTCCAAATCAGAGATTTGCAATGCTACCGAAGGCATACATCCCCCAGATGATTTAACGCAGATCAAAGTACACATGCCTTCATAATGTTCTGTCTACCGATTGCACGATTGTAAACAGGATTAGTAGTGGGAAATATAGAATTGGGAAGAAACATTAGTTACCTGGGATCAGTTATTCTGGGGTAAATGGGAAGAAATAGGGGGCAGCATAACTGAGGGTCAAGCTAAACTGATGGGTGGGGGAAGCCACGAACTCCCTGCTTTCCCCTCGCCAAGGATCTGCAGAATGCGAAGCGATCCGCGTCGGACGGGGGAGATAAAGGGGACAGAAGGGTGCCGAGCCTACAGAGGATCTCACCGATCCCCCCCACCCTCGCATCCCACCACGGCCTTGCAGGTCGCTCCTCCCCGAAAGAAAGCAATCGCAGAGACAGGGCGGAAAACGCCCATGGCGCCCTGCTGAGACGCCAGGAAGGCTCTAAGGGAGAGAAAGGCACCGAGAGAAGCAACGCTCCTCAGTGGTCATTCTTTCGGGGTTCTCACCTCCCCACTCCCATTGCTCGGGCCACCGCCGGCGCGAATTCGAAGGCAGACCAGGGAAGAGGACTCTCGGCTCTTCTCGCGAGAAGTGAGAACGAGCGGTGACATAGACCCAAGAACGTGTAGAGTGTCCCACCCACTCGACGTGATTGCCGGGAGCCTTCTGCTCTAAAATGGGTTGAGTTGTCGTTGAGATTTTCCAGTCCAAATTAGAAGACTGTTTTTCAACATAATGACTCTGAACTAAAAGGCGTCTTCTACTTCCATGGGAGTACCAGCCAAATTAAAATGCGCAATGGTCGCTTTCAGTGTTAAGGGAAGCATAGGCTGGGAAGCACTCTATAGAGGCATCTAGCTACTAGAGTTAGAACCAGGTTCCTCCCTCGAGACGAGCCCCGTTTTTTTCTCGTGGGAGTCGTCGTGCCCCCCGCAAGCCAGTGACACCCCCACCCATTCTCTCCCAGAATAGAACCAACCAACGGCCGCTGGTTCTGTTGAAGGCGGGCTCTAATTTTTTAAAAATGCTGCCCGTGTATAAGACAGTGGCACGCTCCCCCTGGCCAATCAGGGGCGCCTTTCCATTCAACGGCAAGGAAGGCACGAGCGTGAGAGTCAACCGTCTCCGTCTGACACGTTGAGGAGAAAGCAGTCGTCGGTCTGCCAGCTTGCTTATTTATTATATATTTTAAAGCATATAGCTTCTAGGTTTTGGTTTTTCGGGTGATTTACAGCTATGTTCTTACCTCTAGTTGGTAAATATCCACAGCGTTTCAATTGGGTGTTACTGATTTTGGGTAATCAGTTGGGTAATGCTGATTTTACTTTTAAGCTAAAAAAAATTGGCAGCTTGCATAGTTTTAAACAAGAATGATATTCCCTGCTGCGGACTCACAATTTCAAAGGCAGGAGACAAACTTCTTTTTACAGGTGGAGGGGAAAAAATCTTGGGTACCTATTGGGAAGGTTATGTTGTAGTTCTTGTAATGACCACCAGGTGAGGAAACAGTTCAAGCGTGAAAGCAAAGTTTTTGACAAAGTGCCCCATGATAACGTGATTACCAAACTAGCAAAAAGTAGGTGAGATGAAACAACGATCAGGCTGATGTACTTACTAATCAATAGGCATAACTTTTATTGGTTGAATCATGTAATCATCAACACATATCAGGCCTATGAAAAACCGTCTTTTCTAGAAATCAGCATGTGTGCATCCTTGAAATGTAGCTGACACAGTCACCATTCCAGAGAAAGCTAGTTGGAACTTGACAGATGACAGCAGCTCAGAGAAAGGGCAATGCACACCAGCCCAGCCCATTCCCTGTATGTAGAAGCACCCCCTGCTCCCCCCTCCTTCAGAGCATCTTCTTTGGTATGTAAGTGGGAAAGATTTGCACCATTGTAACTTTATTTCTGTAACCTATTGGAAAGTGTTAACTGTTAAGTGTAATTCATCATGGCCTCTGTGCATCACACATATGGGTGCTGCGCCTGCGCAGTGCCTTTGGCTGGAGATTGCAAGCTAACGGTTTTTGACGGGAAGCTCCGCTTCCCCTCCCCCCATGGTCTATAAAGAGTGGAGTGTCAGTCATTTTGTTCAGTCTTTGTGACCACCGTTCACTGTGCCTCGTGCTGCTTTCTACTTTCGCTCTGACCATTACTTGTATAGCCCTTCTTCTCGATTGTTCCAGTTCTTATAGCCCGGTTTTTTCACCTTATTCCCTTACTTCGTATAGTTCCTGTAGTTTTTCTCTATCATTCTACCTTCTTTCGATCTATCTAAAAAAAAAAACAGCAACCCAGAAATAGGACCGATAAATGTTCTCACTGCCTGGCCTTCTCTAAGCAGGCCAGAAAGAATCGTGAGAATCACCTCCGGAGGCTCCTTTGGGATCGGGCTCTCATGCAGTCTGATCCACTGCTTTCTGCTCCAAAGTCTGTTTCCGCTTCAGTGGCTCCACCTTCGTGCCCTTCGGACGAAGGTGCGTCTACTACGGTGGCTCCCTCTGCTTCTCCCAAGAAGAAGCATGAGAAGCGGAAGCATGCCGAACCCGAAAAGTCAGCAGGCCATAAGAAGGCCAGGAAGGAGAAAGTCTCGAAGCCTTCCAAGAAATCAAAGGATTCGGAGTGTCCTCGTCACCGGGACTTGGATTCGACAGCCCCCTTGGTACCGGCGGTGCTTACTGTACCGACTCCACCCGACCTGGTGCTTCAGGAGGCAATGCGGGTTACCCCTCAAGGGTCCCCGCACCACGTGGCCGACCTCCCCACTGGGGCTCTTCCAACTCTCCAAAGAGGCTCGATTTCTGATGGGGAAATTCAGGACTCTCCCCCTAGGGCTCGGTTGCCTACACCCATGCCCGCGGCCACTATAGAGGCGGATGTAGAGATGTCCCCGCCTGGGAGCCGGAGGAGCCGCTCCATGGAGCAACGTTTGGAGGGATGGCGTCGCCCCTACTACCACACCTGGGGTGATCCGCTCTTCTTCGGGTATTATCCCGTTCCTAGGGCTCAGTCCTCTCCACCGTCCCGTGACTGATCGCATCCCTCGGACCTGAGACGTGCATCTCCGCGATCCCCTCGGGATGGAAGCAGCCGCTTTTTTTCTCCGGCGGAGTCTTCATCATCGGCTCCACCATACTACGGTGCCGACTCTGACGATTCGGAGGTCGATTCAACCTCCCCAGATGTCGCTGTGACCTCCCAGGGTCCTGCGTCACCGGACGAATCCCACATCTCCTTCGCAGAGCTGATGTCCAGGCTTGTCCAGTCCCTTGACATCGACGCCATCCATCGTCCGGGACCAACGACGGACAAGTTCTACAACGTTGTCCATGGAGAGCAGTCGACATCGATCGTTCTGCTGCTCATAACCACCCTTTGGCAAGCGATGATGCAGCCCTGGGACTTGCCCTCTCACCTGCAACCCACGTCCAGGAGGTACGAATCCATGTACCGGGTTCGGGAGGAGGACATCCCCTTCCTCCTCTGCCACCCCAAGCCAAACTTGGTCGTGGTGGAGTCCTCCCAGGGCAGAGAGGCTAGAGCACACACGGCACCACGAGACAAGGAGGGCCGAAAGATCGACTCCCTGGCTAGGCGAGTCTATGCTGCTTCAGGCCTGGGGCTACGGATCTCCAATTACGAGGCGACATTGGCGAGGTACCAGTACTTCATTATGCAGCACCTCCACAATGTTGCCTTGACCCTCCTGGACCACCAGGGTGACCTGGTTAAGGTCCTTATCAAGGAGGCAATGCAGGTTGCAGTTCAACAGTTGTCCATGGCCAGGCATCACGTGGACACAGACTCAAGGGCCTTGGTCGGTGCCATTTCGCTCCGGAGACACGCGTGGCTTAGAAATTGCAACTTTCTGGAGGAAACCAAGCGCTGCATAGAGGAAATGCCCTTTGACGGGTCCGGGCTTTTCCACTCTTGCACCGACTACAAATTTAAAAAGCTGCACGAATCCTGAATGACGGCACGCAGGATGGAGATACAGACCCAAACTAGACGTAAGTGGTCATGGAATCACCCATCTCACAGGCAGTCCTACCAGCCAAGACAACAACCCCAGCACCATCAGCAACAACAACAGCAGCACCGCCGTCCGCAGCCCCAACAATGCTATCAACAAGGCCATCACCATTTCGATGACAGGAGACAGCGTTGACGGGACTGGCGAACCATTCCTCGAATTCCTTCTATACCCACCCACCTCTCATCTGGGGATTGGCTGCGAAGCCGACTCCCCATTTGGGAGTCCATCACATCTGATCGGTGGGTATTGTCCATCGTTCAGCACGGCTATCGGATAGAATTCAACATCATTCATCGAGTCCGATCTGGTTTACATCATGTTCGCCGGTATTGCTCAATGAAATACAGCAGCTTCTTCGTAAAGGAGCGATCCGTCAAGTATTCCCATCTGATGGACTTCACAGATTCTATTCCAGATACTTTATGGTCCCGAAGCGGGATGGTGGTTTACGTCCGAGTTTGGACTTAAGTTATCTGAATCGAGTTATTGTACCGACGAAGTTTCGGATGACCTCCCTTCAAAACATCTTGCCTTTGCTAAGGAAAGAGGATTGGTTTGCCTCTTTGGACCTGAAGGACGCCTATTTCCACATTTTGATCCACCCGAGTTATAGGCATTTCCTTCATTTTGCTGTTGCACCCCATCGTTACGAATTTACAGTTTTGCCTTTTGGAGTGGCTACGGCCCCGAGGGTATTCACCAAAAGTATGGCCCCTGTCTGCGCCTTCCTATGCCTCCAAGGCATACAAATTTACCCGTATCTGCTAGTGTTCCAGTCTAGGGAGGGACTCCTTGCATCTATCCGCACAACCTGTGCCTTATTGAATGACCTGGGTCTACACATTAATACCGAGAAAACTTCTCTTCTTCCGACGCAGACACTTACCTTCATTGGAGCCCGCTTGGATTCGACATTGGAAAAAGCCTTCCTTCCTTGGGACAGACAACAGACTCTTGCTCGCCACATCCATCAAATGCGACGAGACGGGATGGTCCCGGCGAAATCCATCCAGAGGATCCTGGGGCATATGGCTTCCGTCGCTGTAGTTCCGCACACCAGGCTTCGGCTCCGTCCGCTGCAACTTCTGTTCAACAAGGTGTACCACCCTCAGAGAGACCCACCATCGAAGTTGATTCGAATCCCATCCTTGGTACTCCATTCTCTACTTTGGTGGTCGGTACCAGCCAATCTGACTGTTGGAGTCCCCTTCAGGGCACAGTCTCCTTCGATAACCCTCAGTACCGACGCATCTCTTCTGGGATGGGGAGCGATATGCTCCGGCCTATATACCCAAGGCATGTGGAATCGTCGAGAATCCACAAATCATATCAACTTCCTGGAGCTATTGGCAGTATACAAAGCCCTGCGCTCTTTCGAGGACATTCTTCAACATCGGGTCGTTCAGATAACTGGACAATGTAGCTACCGTCTTCTATCTGAACAATCAGGGAGGAACGAAGTCACCGACTCTGGCCAGACTTTCCATGAAAATTTGGGACTGGTGCATTCCAAGAGACATCACGCTGATGGCTGTTCATCTCTCTGGTGAGGACAATGTGCAAGCAGATCTTCTCAGCAGGCACATGTTCACCTCTCACGAATGGGAACTAGATCCTCGCATACGCAACCATCTTTTTCAGCGCTGGGGGTTTCCCGACGTGGACTTACTTGCCACCCAACAGAACAGGGTGTGCAATGCTTACTGTTCGAGAGCGGGAACCAGACACGCATCCTTAGGGGGCGCTTTCATGATCCCATGGAACAACATGACTTTTTATGCCTTCCCCCCCGATCTCTCTTATGATGCGGGTCATAGCAAAAATAGTGTATGACCGAGCATCAGGGATACTAGTTGCCCCTTGGTGGCCACGCCAAGCTGGGTTTGTGACACTACTCGACATCTCTCTCAGGGAATATCTTCATCTACCTCCGCTTCCATGCCTTATAACCCAACCTGACGGTATGCTTCACCACCCGGACTTGCTGTTATTGAATCTAACAGCGTGGTGAATTCAATGACTACCACTGTCCCCCTGGTACCGACGGCAACTTCAACTGAATCGAATCCAGTCGTCGAATCCAACCACTCCGGTGCTTCCTCTTCCCTTTCTTTTGTTCATTCCATACCATCGGATGCAAGACACGACCTGTCGAATTTGACAGCCTTTCCTCCTGATATCCAACATATCATCAATTCTGCCTTAAAGCCATCCACATGGAAATCATATGCGGCTAAATGTAAACGGTTTTCTACCTTTGCTGAGTCAAGTTCATTCTCTCCATTTATGTCATCTATACATCAAATCCTTCAGTTCTTGTTAGAACTGCACCATTCTGGATTAAAGCCGTTGTCTATTAAAGTGTATACGGCTGCAATAGCCTACTATCGTGGCTTAGTCGATGGATCACCTCTCTTTTCTCAACCTATTGTCAAGAGATTTCTTAAGGGACTGCATAATCTTAACCCATCAATCAGACCAGTAATGCCTACCTGGAGGCTTTCTGTTGTTCTACAAGGCCTTACGAAAGCTCCCTTTGAACCATTGGCAACAATGGATTTGCACCTAGTCTCATGCAAGACAGCGTTTCTCATGGCAGTCTCTTCAGCCCGAAGGGCCAGTGAACTTTGCGCTCTCCGCATAGACCCGCCTTATTTGAACTTTCACAGAGAGAAGGTCGTCTTACGCCTCGACCCGTCTTTTCTTCCTAAAGTGACTACGCCTTTTCATATGGGACAAAATATTGTTTTACCTGCCTTTTTTCCATCACCGTCGACTCCACTAGAGAGATCTTTGCATTCACTTGATGTTCAGCGTTGCTTATCCTTTTACAGATCGAGGACTGAATCTATTCGACGTTCAAATAGACTATTCATTAAGTATTCTACCAAAGATCAAGGCGATCCAGTCACGCTGCAGAGACTTTCCAAATGGATAGTCCACACTAAAACCTTATCTTATCAACTAGCTAAGATCGATTTGCCTTCAATCCCTTGAGGCCATTCCACTAGGGCCATTGCAACCTCATCTGCCTTTGCATCCGGGGTCTTGCTTGATGATGTATGCCGAGCTGCTACTTGGGCAAACCCTTGCACCTTCGCCAGGCATTACCGTCTCGATGTTCGGGCTCGACGGGATTGCTCCTTTGGCAGAGCTGTTCTTTCATCTGTTCTTCACTGAGGACACCTTCCCGCCTCCTTATGGTAAGCTTGTTAATATACCCATATGTGTGATGCACAGAGGCCACGATGAAGAAAAGCAGGTTGCTTACCTGTAACTGATGTTCTTTGAGTGGCCATCTGTGCAGTCACACAACCCACCCGCCGGCCCCGCTCGGTGTTGGTGAGTGGACACATCCATCGGTACCGAAAGTTCCCCTTTTTTCATGGTACCAACTCACCTTTTTTCCTACCTCAAATTATTTTTTTTCCCACGAGGGGGCGCACGTTCGGTCGTCAAAGACGGAACAAAATGGTGGATGCTCCACTCTTTATAGACCATGGGGGGAGGGGGAGCGGAGCTTCCCGCCAAAAACCGTTAGCTTGCAATCTCTGGCCAAAGGCACTGCGCAGGTGCAGCACCCGTATGTGTGACTGCACAGATGGCCACTCGAAGAACATCAGTTACAGGTAAGCAACCTGCTTTTCCTTAGTGATCAATGTACAAAAGGGCCACCTGAGAATTGCTCAGGTATACCATCTGTTAGTTATTCTTGATTGGTTATTCTTTAAAAGAAATCTTGCCTCTCAAAACCCAACCCACATGTCCACATTGTGAGAGGTGGTAACAGAACAAGGTAAGAGATTGCAAGGATTGGGGGAAAATATGGCATGGCCTTGGGCTATAGGACTGCTATGACAGCCATGAAGGCCATCCTGGGTTACCCTGAAACTACTTGGCAAAAAGGGCTCTGGTGAAGTTGTGGCAGGTCCAGCAAGCTGGCTGTTTGTTGGCCCTCATGCTGCCAAGAAGAGTGAAAGGAATGAAAATGGGCAAAGGATACTGAATTTATGCAGCCAACACCATCTTATCACTAACACTTTTTTGAATACCAAGATTCACAATGCTATCCATGGTATAAATGGAATGACATTGCTATTAAAAGTCAGGTTAATTGCATATTAACAAGAGTTAAAAGAAGATCCAGAATACTTGATGCCGAAACAATCCCCAGTGGACTCCATGAGACTGATCATAAGATTGTAGAGTTAACAGCAAGAAATGATAAATCCAATATTAACAGAAGATCAAATAAAAACCATGAATTAATTAAGATAGCAAAACCTAAGCATGAAGAAATAGTAGAACAACTACAACAAAGTGTAGACAGCATTTAACCAAATGTCACCAGAGGTGGGGAATATGGAGTATGATGGAAGTAATTCAGAACTACCCTGCTGAACATTGCAGAAGAATTATGTGGAAAAAGTAGAAAAGGACAGAATGGGATCAAACACAATGCATGGTGGTGTGAAGAAGTTAAAGAAGCAATAAAGTTGAAAAAGAGTTATATAAATGTTGGATAAAATCAGGGAAAGAAGATTATATAAACTAGATTGCAACACAGATATACCAACAGGATAATCAAGAAAGCAAAAGAAGAATCCTCGGAATGCCTTGGAAAATCATTAGCAGATTATGAGAACAGCCTGCAGAAAGTTTTTCAAAATAGCAAATGCATATGGAAGAGAGGAGAATTATAATCCTATTGAAATAATCAATTACAAGAATGGAAGACCACTAATAGAACCATCAGAAGTAATAAAAAGGTGGAGCAAACACCTCAACACCCTAGGAGAATATCAGAAGAAGCGACACAAGACTGCAAAACAATAGTGCTAGAACCAGAAGTGATTGAAGAAGTAGCAAGAGTTGTTAAACAGTCACCTAAACACAAAGCACCAGGAACAGATAGGTTACCAACAGAAATAATTCAAGCAGCAGGAGAAAGCAGCATCGGATACACAGAATCTTTAACGCAGCATGGACATAATTAACTGCACCTACTGATTGGCAACAAGCAAAAGTAATACCACTGTGGAAAAACAAAAGGAACAAATGGGAATGCACACAATACTGAGGCATCTCACTCCTGAGACATGCAGGGAAAACATATGCCAAGATAATAGAAGCAAGGTTGAGACTAGTCATAGAAACACAACTTGCAGAAGAACAAATGGGCTTCAGAGGAAATAGAAGCTGCACAGATGCAATTTTTACACTTAAATAACTAACAGAAGAGAATATGGAATACAATATGAATGTTTGTTGAATTTGTAGACCTAGAAAAAGCATTTGATAGAGTAAATAGGAAATTGCTATGGCAAACATTGACCCAATAAAGAGTAAGTGAACATCTTATTATAGCATGCAAAAGCTTATATAGCAATTGCAGAAGTGTAGTTAGAATACACCAAGAAATATCGGAAGCCTTTGCAATAACATCTGGAGTAAAATAAGGATGTGTACTATTGCCCCCTTTCATGGATCACTGCCTTGCCATGGCGAAGGAGCTTGTGTAGCTCAAAGAAGCACCCAAGACAGAAAGGTCATAGCAGAGAGCTCTGACAAAAGCTGGAGAAGGAAATGACAAACTGGAGAAGGAAATGACAACCCACTCCAGTATCCTTGCCGTGAAAATCCCATGGACAGTACCAAAAGACAAAAAGATAGGATGCCGGAAGATGAGCCCCTCAGGTTGGAAGGTGTCCAATATGCTACTGGGGAAGGGCAGAGGGCTAGTACTAATAGTACTAGTAGACTTATTTTATACTGTTATATGTGTTTTATATTGTTAATTTATGTATTTTTATTTATTTATTTATAAGACACCCTGAGGCTTTGGCGAATGGGGCGGCCTAGACATTTTCTAAATAAATAAATAAATAGTGCCAGAAAGAATGAAGCCACTGGGTCGAAGCCGAAAGGACACTGGGTTGTGGATGTATCTGGTGGTGAAAGGAGAGTCCGATGCTGTAAAGATCTATACTCCATAGGAACCTGGAGTGTAAGATCCATGAATCAAGGCAAGCTGTATGTGGTCAAACGAGATTACAAGACTGAACATTGACATCTTAGGAATTAGTGAACTAAAATGGACAGGAATGGGTGAATTTAATTCAGATGACCATCAGGTATACTACTGCGGGCAAGAATCCCTCAGAAAAAATGGAGTAGCCTTCATAGTCAATAAAAGAGTAGGGAAAGCAGTACTGGGATACAATCTCCAAAATGACAGAATGATCTCAGTTTGAATCCAAGGCAAACCATTCAACATTACAGTAGTCCAAGTCTATGCCCGAACCACCAATGCCAAAGAGGTTGAAGTTGACTGGTTCTATGAAGGTCTACAACACCTGGTGCCCTTATCATGGGGGATTGGAATGCTAAAGTAGGAAACCAAAAGACAACTGGAATAACAGGCAAATTTGGCCTTGGAGTACAAAATGAAGCAGGGCAAAGGCTAGCACAGGGGTCGGCAACCTTTAACATTCAAAGAGCCATTTGAACCCGTTTCCCACAGAAAAGAAAACACCGGTTGCTACCGGTTGCTGCAAAACCTTTTTGACATCTAAAATGAAGATAACGCTACATATATTGTTTTTTACCTTTATGCTATGTATAAAAAACTATAATGTGTTGCATTTATGAAATCAATGAACTGCTACAGAGAAAACAAATTTTTATTTCTGCATGCAACAAAAACATTTTGAACTCCAAACAAAAAAAGATGTGGGTTGAAGGTTACTTTCAAATAAAATACTCAGTGTCTATTTGAGTCATCGTATGGATGAAATAAAAAGCTGAACTTAGATTATCCACCTGCAGCAAACCAAAAATGCCATCTGCTTCTGTGTGCCCTCATCCTTTTATCACATGTACTGAAGGGTGCAGTCAGCTGTCAACCTGAATAAAAAAAGGACTAATTGATACTTTCATACAGTAAGTAAAGTTTCTGCAATACAACAAATAGAAATAATAGTCTGGTGAAATATTGAACAAATATCCCTCTCCCAATGTAATAATGTTACTGGAATTTTTATAAGAATCTTCTTAAAATGAGGAAGTAGATCTTCTGTATGATTTAGCTGCAGCTCTTGTTGTCACTAAAAACTGTTATTTTTAATCTTACATTATAAACTAGTAGGACTCCTTTCATATATTTTGTACAGGAGAACAGCTTCCTGCAGAGTAAAAGTCAGTGCTAAAGGGCTGCATGCATTAAACAGCAAACCCCATATGTTCATCAGTAGTAAAAGCAAATGAATCTACTCACGTATCATTAAACGTTTGGGGGTTTTTTAGAATTTTTTCTTCGATTTATCCATGGTTGGCCTACCGGGGGAAAAAGTTCAATAAATCATAAAAATCTCAGTAAATCGGCATGTGTCACAGATCGGTGGCTGTGCCGGCACGTGTTTTGAGTGACGGAGCTGCAGCAGAGGGATTCAAGAGCCACGTGTGCGGCTCTAGAGCCGCAGATTGCTGACCCCTGGGCTAGCAGAATTTTGTCAAGAGAACACGCTGATCATAACAAACGCTTTTTTCCAATAACCCAAGAGATGACTCTATTTATTTATTTATTTATTTATTTATTTATTTATTTATTAAAACATTTTTATGCCGCCCCATTCGCCGAAGCCTCGGGGCGACTTACAACAAAAAATTAAAATAACATTTTAAAATATATACAATAAAATACAAATATATAATATAAAACATACAGTGTAAAACAAGCCGCCATGAAACAAGCCGCCCTGGCCAAATAAAATTCAATAATATTAACATTTAAAATACTGCTTAAAAAAAAGGTCTTCGCCTGGCGCCAAAAAACAAATAACGACGGCGCCAGGCGGACCTCTCTGGGGACCTCTCTACACATGGACATCACCACATGGTCAACACAGAAATCAGATTGACTATGTGCTCTGCAGCCAAAGGTGGAGAAGCTCTATACAGTCAGTAAAAACAGGACCAGGAGCTGAATGTGGCTCAGATCATGAGCTTCTTGTTGCAAAATTTAGGTTTAAATTGAAGAAAGTAGGGGAAAGCACTAGGCCACTCAGTTTTGACCTAAATCATATCCCTGATGAATATACAGTAGAGGTGACAAATAGATTTAAGGAATTAGATCTGACAGACAGAGTGCCTGAAGAACTATGGACGGAGGTTCGCAACATTGTACAAGTGGTAGCAATTAAAACCATCCCAAAGAAAAAGAAATGCAAGAAAGCAAAATGGCTGTCTGAGGAAGCTTTACAAATAGCTGAAGAAAGAAAGGAAGCGAAAGGCAAGGGAAAAAGAGAAAGATACACCCGATTGAATACAAAATTCCAGAGAATAGCTAGAAGAGATAAGAATGCATTCTTCAATGAACAGTTCAAAGAAATAGAAGAAAACAATAGACTAGGGAGGACCAGAGATCTCTTCAGGAAAATTGGAGATATGAAGGGAATGTTTCATGCAAAGACGGGCATGATAAAGGACCAAAATGGCAGGGACCTAACAGAGGCAGAAGAGATTAAGAAGAGGTGGCTTGATTACACAGAGGAACTATACAAGAAAGAGCTTAACATCTGTGATAACCATGATGGGGTGGTCACTGACCTCAGCCAGACATCCTGGAATGTGAAGTCAAATGGGCCTTAGGAAGTCTGAGCAACAACAAAGCTAGTGGAGGAGATGGTATTCCTGCTGAGCTATTCAAAATCTTAAAAGACAGTGCAGTAAAGGTGCTGCACTCAATATGCCAGCAAATTTGGAAATACAGTGGTCACAGGATTGGAAAAGGTCAGTTTACATTCCAATTCCAAATAAGGGCAATGCCAAAGAATGTTCAAACTATTGGACCATTGCACTCATTTCACGTTAGCAAAGTTATGCTCAAAATCCTACAAGCTAGGCTCCAGTATGTGGACCAAGAACTACCAGAAGCACAGGCAGGGTTTCAAAGAGGCAGGGGAACTAGAGATCAAATTGCCAACATACACTGGATAATGGAGAAAGCTAGGGAGTTCCAGAGAAACGTCTACTTCTGCTTCATTGATTATGCTAAAGCCTTTGATTGTGTGGATCACAATTGTGGCAAGTTCTTGGAGAGATGGGAGTCCCAGACCAACTTATTTGTCTCTTGAGAAACCTGTATGTGGGTCAAGAAGCAACAGCAAGAACTGGACATGGAACTACTGAGTAGTTCAAAATTGGGAAAGGAGTATGGCAAGGCTGTATATTGTCTCCCTGCCTATTTAACTTATGTGCAGAGCACATCATGAGAAAGTCAGGGCTAGATGAATCACAAGTTGGAATTAAGATTGCTGGGAGAAATATCAACAACCTCAGATATGCAGATGATACCACTCTCATGGCAGAAAGTGAAGAGGAACTAAAGAGCCTCTTGATGCGGGTGAAGGAGGAGAGCGCAAAAGTTGGCTTGAAACTCAACATTAAGAAAACTAAGATCATGGCATCCGGTCCTTTCACTTCCTGGCAAATAGATGGGGAAGAAATGGAGGTAGTGACAGATTTTATTTTCCTGGGCTCCAAGATCATTGCAAACGGTGACTGCAGCCAAGTAATTGAAAGACGTTTGCTCCTGGGGAGGAAAGCTATGGCAAATCTAGACAGCATACTAAAGAGCAGAGACATCATCCTGCCGACAAAAGTTCATAGAGTCAAGGTTCTGGTTTTCCCAGTTGCAATGTATGGCTGTGAAAGTTGGACCATAAGGAAGGCTGAGTGCCGAAGGATTGAGGCCTTTGAATTGTGGTGCTGGAGAAGACTCCTCTGAGTCCCTTGGACTGCAAGGAGATCAAACCAGTCAGTCTTAAAGGAGATCCAGCCCTGACTGTTCTTTAGAAAGCCAGATATTGAAGATGAAACTCAAATACTTTGGCCACCTAATGAGAAGGAAGGACTCAGTGGAGACGATCCTAATGCTGGGAACAGTTGACAGCAGAAGAAGGGAATGGCAGAGGATGAGGTGGATAGATGGAGTCACTGAAGCAGTTGGTGTGAGCTTAAGTGGACTCCGGGGGATGGTGGAGGACAGGAAGGCCTGGAGGAATGCCACTTTTATTTTTATTTTTTTATAATAAGTTGTATTCAAAATTTTATAACCCTAAAACAAAGAAAAACTAAGAACAACAACAATCATCAGAAACATCGGACCTGCTGGGTCAGCCCCCACATTTTTTTTCCATTTATGATTACTTAGAAACAGATTTAAATCTATACGAAGTCCCGTTTCTCTAGCCAATAATAAAAAGAGTCCCAAGTTTGATAGAAATCAGCATCTTCTTTCTCCTTCAGTGACAAAGTCAATCTATCCTTTTCTGCACAGTCCAAGATCTTTTTTTAGGATCAGTTTGTCAGTGGGTGGTTCTTCACTTTTCCAGTGTTGAGCAAATGCAATCCTTGCCGCAGTAATTACATGTAAAATCAAGTACATTTCTTGTTTACTAATATCAGCAGGTATAATGCGTAATAAGAAGACTTCAGGTTTAAAAGCTAAGGATTTTTGCAACATTTCCTCAAGCCATTTGCGTATTTTAATCCAGTACTTTTTTGCATTATCGCAAGTCCACCACATATGGTAGAAAGCACCCAATTTATGTTTACGTTTCCAACACCCATTTGACATATTTGGAAACATCTTAGCTAATCTATTTCGTGACAGATACCATATATAAAACATTTTATACAGGTTTTCTTTATACGAAGTTGCTAATGTTACTTTGATATTTCTCTCCCACAGCTTTTGCCATTTTTCTAATTCAATATTATATCCAAAGTTTTGTGCCCACATTATCATAGTTTCCTTAACCTGTTCATCTTCCATTCTCCTATTGAGTAAGAAATTATATAGTCTTTTAATCATTTTCTCATCTGATTTAAGCATCACCTGATCAAATGCTGTTAACTCTTTATAAAAACCCCACGTTTTATAGTCTTTAGCATATCTTGATTGTATCTGCACCTTATGCCACCAAGAAATATTAGATCCTTGTTCTTGTGTTTCTTGATTCAATTTCAATCCTCCATCATTATCCAGAATGTCATCATATTTTATGATCCCTTCAAAGTTCAATGCATTTGGATATACAAAAGCTTCCATAGGTGAAAGCCATCTTGGTAATTTATTATACAATTTTGCTTTAACTTTTCCCACACCAACATTAATGATTTCCTAATATAGTGACTTAAAAAAGAGCCATGTAGAGCCAGCAACATCTTTTGTCCATGAACCAAGAATGCAAGGCAAACAATATGAGTAAAGAGAAAACTGAGGTAATGGCACTCGGAAGGAAAAAGCATACCATAAATATAGAAATAGAGGGAACAAGCTTAAAAGAAGTGTAATTCAAATATCTAGGAACAACATTCACAGAAGACAGTAAAATGGACAGAGAGATTAACATATGATGCAGTAAGGCAAACCAAGTACTGGGGCAGCTAGTTCCACTCCTACAACATAAGGCAGCACAAATCAGTACAAAGGAGCATCACATACAAAGCATATTCATCCCCACCCTATGCTACTGGTGTCAAACATGGACACTTACAACAACACAAGCAAAAGTTAGTCACCACAGAAATGCAATGTTTGAGGAAAGCTGTTGGAGTGATAATAAGTGGTAAAATAACAAATGAGATTTTAAGAGAAAGAATTGGAATAGGACCAATCCTTAAGTATGAATAAAGACAGTAAATAAAGTGGTTTGCTCTTCTGGAGAAAATATATTGGCAGTCCATGCCATTCAAGGCATACACAAAAAGAGGAGAAAGGCAAAGAGCATGAGGCAGCCCAGTGGAAGATGGAGAGACATCAAAGACACACTACAACAGCATCACTTAACAATGGTTGATGCTGCCAGAAGTGCAAGAGCCAGAAGTTCCTTGATACCCAAAGCAGTAAAAGAGGATTTTTTTTTTTTTTTTAAAAAAGGAAAACCTTTCCCTGTTGTGCATTTTGGGCTTATGCAAACCAGGACATGGTCAATTTGGTCAACAAGGTAGATCCACAGTTGGCTACAGAATCAGACTCAAAGAGTGCTGATCAATGGCACTTTCTCAAATTGGGGAGAGATAACAAGTGGGGTATCGCAAGGTTCAGTTCTGGATTCAGTGCTCCTCAACCTGTTTAGGAATGATTTGGATGAGGAAGTGCAAGGATGCAAGGGTGATTTAGATGAGGAAATGCAAAGAAATTTGCAGATGACACAAAACCAGGTGGGATAGTTAATAGCCTGGAAGGCAGAAAGAAAATTCAAGGTGATCTTGATTGGTTGGAGTGCTGGCTGAAATCATTAGGGACAAATGCCAAGTTCTGCACCTAGGAAAAAGAAACAAAATGCATTGTTATAAGATGGGAATACTTGACTCAATGATACTGCAATTGAGAAGGAATTTGGAATTGTTGTAGATAACAAACTGAACATGAGTAAAAAATGTGGTATGATTTTAAAAAGGGTAAATGTGATTTTATGCTGCATTAATAGAAATATCACTTCCAGATCATATAAAGTACTAGTTCTCTTTTACTTAGCACTGGTTAGGCTTCACCTTCAGTACTGTGCCCGGTTCTGGGCACCACAGTTTAAGAAAGATGCAGATGAGCTGAAAGGGTTCAGAAGGGGGCAACAAGGATGATCCAGGGACTGGAAGCAAAGCTATGTGAGGAGAGATTGAAAGAACTGGGCATGTTTGGCCTTGAGAAGAGAAGACTGAAGGGAGATATTATAGCATTGTACAAGTACTTGAAGGGTTGTCACAAAGAGAAAGACCAGCATCTTTTCTTGATCATCCCAGAATGCAGGACATGGAATAATGGGCTCAAGTTACAGATTCTAGCTAGTTATCAGGAAAAACTTCTTGACAGTTAGAGCATTATGACAATGGAGCCAATTACCCAGTTAAGATGTGGGCTCTCCCACACTAAAGGCATTCAAGATAAGACTGGACAGCCATCTGAGAGAGATGGTTTCATTTGGAGTCCTGCAATGAGCAGGGTGTTGGACCCAATGCCCCTTTCAATTCTACTATTCTTTGGTTCTGTGGTATAGCAGCAGAGCTGATGGAGCAAGTTCTGTTTCCCCTGTGTTGGTGGTAGCTGTTGCCAGGTTGCACAAGGCAGTGTTTTATTTGAGATGTAGCAAGCCTTTCCACACAAATGGCTAAGTCTGAATGTCATACCTCCTGTTTTCAGCCTCCTGAGGAAGAGTCCCATTGCTTTCATAACCAAAATTTTACTACCCACACTCAATAGACTTGGGGAATCTTGATGTATGCATGAGGACTCTGCAAGCATTTTGATATTGCCTGCCATAAAAATTCTCATATTCCTCCTCCCAAACCACTCAGCCTGTGATCAGCCTAGATCAAATCTAAGAAGTGGCTACAGCACTGAATACAGTTGGCAAGCCAGGGAAATTCACCTTGCTCCCCACAGTTCTTGCATGGATTCCTTACAATTTTTATATGAGATTTGTAGAGAAGTTGGTCTAAAACAGTGGTTTTCAGGTGCTGGTTGGTGGACCAGGGACTTGCTGCCCATGGAAAATCCCCTGATGAGGAAGCCCTTGAGGAGCAGGGGGCAGCACCCTGTGGAGCCAAGCATCAGAGAGGAACTGTGGGGAGTGGGGGCAGGTCTTGTAGCAAGAGCATACCACTCCACAGCCAACCTTGCAGGCAGTTGCATGCCACATCCTTTGTGTATAGTATGTTCTGAAATTTAGTTGAATAATGCAATGAAACCTTTAAAACTTGCTCATCATTTGCATTTGAAGCACAGCAATCTTATTGACAAGCCCCTTGAGTTTTTTGAAAGATTGCATAACCAAATTAAAAGTCAGAAAATTCAATTGAAGAAAATGATGACTAGTGAGAAATCGCTGCTTCAAAATTTTTAATTGTATTTTCTACCACATATTTGTGTGAAAAGTTTCTAAGCCCTGTCACTGATAAAAACCACAAGCAGAATGGATGTCAGTGTAGCACTTTGTTTCTCAGAAACAACACTGTAGCCATGATTATCAAGTATTCTTGAAGAGAAGCTAGCCTTATTTGAATTAAATATTGCTCTCTACAAATTTCAGTTGTATTCAATTACATTTAAATTCATTTTTTTTTCTTTTACTGCATGGTTTCTGGTTATTTTAGAGAATTATCTTTCTGTATTATATTTAAGCACTAATATTCAAAATACAATTTTATGCATATAATGCTTTTTTTCCTGCCTCAGTGGTCCTCAAAATAATTTCCCCATTTTCATTGGTCCTCAACTGTAAAAAGGTTGAAAACCACTAGTCTAAATGACCTTTCAAAATTTCTTACAGCCTAGTGGCTCTGCAAAAATGTAGAATTAGCAGGGAGGCCAAACTGGTTGAACAAGTTAGCTTGGTGAGTCCCAATTGTTTGACCAATAGTTTTTAAGGCATTCTTTCAGGAAGACCCTTGCCTGTTATCCTGAAAGCTATAAGGACTGAATGTCAGATAATAACTTCTTTCATTTTATATTTATTTATTTATTTATTTAATTTTATTTATTTATAACATTTCTATGCCGCACCCATTGCCGAAGCCTTGGGGCAGCTCACAAAGAAAATAAAGAATAGAATAACATTAAAAATATGGAGTGTCTCAGCCATAATTTAAAACCACAAAATAAAACAGCTGATTAACAATTAAAATATCGTTTAAATAAAAAGGTCTTGGCCTGGCGCCAAAAAACAAATAATGACGGCGCCAGGTGGACCTCTCTAGGGAGCGCATTCCACAGGTGGGGCGCCACCGCAGAGAAGGCCCTCCTCCGGGTACTCACCCTCCTAATATCCTTCACAGAGGGCTCCTGGAGAAGAGCCTCCTCTGCCGATCTCAGGGCGGGAGGGCATATATGGACGCAAGCGCTCCTTTAGATAACCAGGTCCCAAGCCGTTGAGGGCTTTATAGGTGATAACCTACACCTTGAATTGGGCCCGGACTTCAATGGGGAGCCAGTGAAGCTGACGGAGAACTGGGGTTATATGAGAACAACGCCCAGTCCCTGTCAGCAACCTGGCAGCTCTATTTTGCACCAATTGAAGTACCTGGACTGTCTTCAAGGGCAGCCCCACGTAGAGCGTGTTACAGAAATCTAATCGGGAAGTTACCAATGCATATGTCACAGTCGCCAGGCAGTCGTTCTCCAGGTAGGGACGCAGCTGATGGATCAGCCGAAGCTGAAGGAAGGCGCTCCTCGCCACTGCTGTTACTTGAGCTTCTAATGACAGCTCTGGGTCGAGGAGCACTCCCAGGCTGCGAACCCTGTCCCTAAGAGGGAGTGCAACCCTGTTCAGGAGAAGGTCCAGGTCCCCCATCCTGAAGCCCGACCCACCTACCAACAGGACATCCATCTTGTCTGGATTGAGCTTCAGTTTATTGGCCCTCGTCCAGCCCATTACCTCGGCCAGACACCGGTTCAGTACAGCCACCGCCTCACCTGGATTAGTTGAGAACGAGAGGTAGAGCTGGGTATATGCACACATCCAACTCTTTTTCATCTTCCCAGTTCCCAGGAATGTTAGGACACACCAACCATTAGAATGTCATACTCTCCTCATCTCCCTCTTGCACTGCTGTTTCTGCTTCTTGATCTTGTTTTTTCACACCCATCCAAAGAAAGTGACTGTTTCTTGTGCATTGGGAAAAAAGCATTGTTGTGCTCATGGCCTTGCAGCCACACCATGATCTAGAATGAGGGAATGAGTGGGAGGAAACCTGGCAAGTTCCATTGTGTTTTATTGTTCCCTTATTCAAACAGGCTTTTGTACCATGTGACTGGGAACTTTTTCTCTTTTCCCTGATTCTGATATGCACTGTAATGGGAGAAATCATACCTGAATATAACAAAGGATCAGTCACCATGTTTTATTCTGTCATGGGCTTTCTAGCTATTGCCAGCTTTGTTGTGGTATTTTTTAGCCAGGAAGCTGCCTGATGTTTTTAAAGAGACCAGGTCTGTAACTTTCAGCATCTTAAGAGTTTTGCAGTGTTTGCACTTCATTTGTTCCAGCCTACTTGAGCACAAAGAAGAAATCCATGGTGGCTGTGGAGATCTACTCTATTTGGCTTCTGACACTGGGATACTGGGTTCCATCTTTGCTCCAAAATGTTACATTATTATAGCAATGCCTGATTTGAACATCAAGGAGTAGTTAATAATAAGAACATATTAACGTACTCTCAAGCTTATAATTTTACTCATAGTGCATAACATGTATAATGTGCTCTCAGTACAGTGGCCTGATAGCACTGGCAAAGAATTCTAAGCCATGGTTTATTAAACTAATGGTTTGTAACTTTCCACGGGTTTACCCAGCCAACAGTTGACCAAACCATGATTTGTTTTCTCAATCCCTGGGTTGTGTGTTTCTCTCCTCCTCTGCCTCTCCTTGTCTGTATCACAAATGACTTTGGACCATTTTAGTAACTGGCATGTAGAGTGGCTAGTTGTGTGTGTGTTTTAATCTGCTCTTGCCTATCATCTCTATAGCCTGACGAAAGAACCCATGAAGAACCTAGAGATCTGAGTTTGCACATAACAAGAACGCATTATTAAAACAACCCAGAGTTCACAACTTTATAACACATTATCTTTCTGGTTGTTTATGGTTAACAAATCATAAATTGTTAGCATGATCACAGTCATACATCCCAACAACCCAGAATCCAACAACTCATATCACGGGTTAGTATTTTCTGCAAATCAGGGCATATGAGTGGACCTAACTAATTGTGTTCTTTCTTCATACTCATCCACAAAACAAGCTAAGACAAATTTGGGACATTTTTGTCAGAATGAAAATTATTTATTATTTAATAGAAATACAGTTTATGTTGAATCTTGTGCAGCCCAAGCCCTAAATTCCATAACCAGGATTTTATATGGCATGTAGTGATAAATTTATATGTGGCATGGTAACATCTTGTAATTTATACATTACATCCCTCATAATTTAAAGTATCACTGATAGCCCTTGTGATCATCACCTATAGTTTCAGTTGGGAGCAATTTCATGATTTACAGCCAAATTTTGTGTGTTCATGTTTGTTAATCTGTGTTTCGATTTTTATATTTCTTCATACAATAAATTTGACAATATACCAGCATTTACATTAATCCTACATGGTCAGAATTAGATCATAACGTACTTAAATGGAATTTCAAGTGATGCTCTGGAGCTCATAACTAGCCTGTTTGTAGTTAATGGAGCATTATCAGTGTACACTTCCAATGGCATGGCAGCAAAATAATGTCAAAACTTCTCAGTTACTGCCTGCAGCACAGTAAGGGACCCCCTTTTGAAAGAATTGTGCATTGTATTATTTCTTTTATATGATTTCAAACCTGTACTTACATAAACATTCTTTTTTTAAATAAGTTTTATTCTTAAACCTAACAGAAAAGGAACTAAAAAGTCATCAATAATCAAAAACATCAGACAACAAACATTCATTCTTTATTTTCTTATTCTGTGCAAGGACAGCTTCTAATCCTCCATGTCCTGATTCACGGTAGACCCTGGAGGATGTATATGCTATCCAACAGGCCAAATCAGTGATGGCAAACCTTTTAGAGACCGAGTGCCCAAACTGCAACCCAAAACCCACTTATTTATCACAAAGTGCCAACACTGCAATAAAACATGAAAACTGAGGTTTCAGTTTAGAAAAAACAACTCACAGCCAGTCCAAGCAAATATATATATATATCCTTGGCAGCACACTGACCAGCCATGCAAAAGCTTGGATGAGTCACAGCTAATGAGTCATGGCTTGTGACATCATCGCCTGGCCCCACTACTCCTTTCCGAGTGTGCGCATGACCCCTATGTGTGCTGTTATCCGACGCTCAGCTACTGGGACAATGCTGGGGCAACTTGGCTCGCATGTCGACAGAGAATGCTCTGCATGCCCACTGTGGCACACGTGCCGTAGGTTCACCACCACTCCCCTAACCCTAATATAGGGCAAAAGTTCCATTGAAAAGAGGGCGATTTTGAAACATCTTTCCTTAAGTAGCTGTTTCTGCACAGCTCAACATTACTGCCCATTCTAAACACATCCCAACAATCAAAATCATACCACAACACCTCATTTTTCTAACCCTAACCCTATCCTGGTGCACACCCCTAACCCTAATATAGGGTTAAACTTCCATTGAAAGAGGGATTTTGAAAAAGCCTTCCTTGAGTAGCTGTTTCTGCACAACCCATTCTAAACACATTCCAACCGTCGAAATTATACCAGTACACCTCATTTTTCTAACTCTAACCCAGTGATAGTGAACCTTTTAGAGACCAAGTGCCCAAACTGCACTGCGTGCCTGCTGTGGCACATGTGCCATAGGTTCGTCACCACTGGGCTAGATCAAGAAAATGTTTCAGTTCATTAAACGTATTGACATGATATACTCCACTTTAAAGTTTCCCTTTCCAAACTACATTTATTTCTTTTTGAAAGCAGATTGTACAGTGAACAAGCAATCTTTAATGAAATGCTGATAATAACCTACACACTTCAGCAATTTTCTTATAGTCTTCACAGTAAGAGGTTTTGATCCCTCTTGAATTACTCCTATCCTTTTTCAGGTTGGGTGCAATCCCTATGCAGACACTATATGCCTCAAATAATTGACATTCTTTTTTAGAAAATGATACTGGTTTCTTCTTCAGTCCTTTTTTGTGTAAACTTTCTAAATGCTGTATCTGTTTTAAATATTCCATATGTGTTTGTGAATATACAATTAGTTTCTCTAGATATAAAAGAACAGTGTTGAAATTCTCAGAGTCCAAGTTATGATCTATCAACCATTGAAATATTTAAAAACCAATACACAAACCAGATGTGATTCTTGTAAATTTGTAAAGTCTCTTCATTATAAAGGACTGCCTCCCCTCCACCCCATTCTGACAAATCCACCCTGCATTGGAATTTGCCAGTATATGCTAGCAAGATCTGTTATAGTAAATCAACAGGCTGATTTCAGTGCCCCAAGAAATCTTCAATTCAGGGCAAGGGATGTGAATCCCAGGGGAATGGCAGATTTACCTTCCTATAAACAATGCAAAGATGTAACTTTCATCTTCCTTCTTCATCAATACACTCAGTAAAGCCCATGAACAATAATATTCTTTTATTATCCCAACTTCTAGCATTTTCTTTTACATTCCTTTAAGTGGTTGGTATAGAGCTGGAGTAATTAGACTGGATTTTTCCTATATTGGAGGATATATTCCTGTTTGGATAGTATGTGGTGTATGTAAAGCAAACTCAAAATTCAGAGGCTGCTGGGAGAAAACTCTTCCATGTATGTTAATCAACTCAATTAGTCTCACTTTCTGCTCTACAAAATAAATGTTCCAGTATCTATTTTTTTACTCAGACTTCAGCAGCTCAGCACTACTTCTGTATCATATTTTTGTAGATAATGATGTTTCTGCCTCCTCCAAGTTTGTTTGCATTTCACGTAGCCATTAAATATCCAATCACTTGATTATCATGCAGTGTTACTGGCTTGTGTACCAGCTGCTAATGCTTGTTTCACAGCCACAATACTTTTGGCAAATATAGTAGAGCTGTTTTTTCAGAGGCCCAGTAGGACATTACAGTCTTTTCCACTTAATCATTCCTTGGCTTTACATATCGGTATTGTTTCTGTATTGAGCAACAAGTATAACAGTATTTTATCTTCACTTTCATAATCTCCATACAGTGTTTAGCAAGAGTCCCATAACTTTCAGTTTATTGCATAGGGTTCTGCAAGGCCTTCCTTTCACAAGAAGAATGTGTCTCTTGCTCCTTTAGCGTATGTACTCAGTCCTCATGAAAATGCTGCAATAGCTTCCAATAGCCTGAAGTGCCTGATCCAGCCTAATCTTGGAAGCTCAGCAGGGTCAGCCTTGGTTGAAATCCGGACGAGTGACTTAATGTTGTAAACTGCCCAGAGAGAAAATGTTGATTCTGTATGATTGTCATCTGTGATCCAGTATTGCCTACACTTCAATACTGTTGATGTTAATCAGTGCTGTAGGACAATTGTTCACAGTTTCAAACCAGTTTGCAGGCTCATGTGGGCCTATTCATGTGCAGTTACACAGATGAACTAATTAGAGTTAGCAGTAAAGACCTGGTAAATGTGCCAAAGGGTGATGTCTGAAGTATGAAGTACATATATGTGAGAATGAGGACATCTCTGTACATGAGTGTCTGTACATGAGCCAAAGAAATTGCTTTTTTATCTGCATAAACAGCTAAGGATAAAGGCCTCTGCCATTTGAACCACAACAGGATATAATTGGAGCTTGGGGAAAACACATTTCATGGTATACCAAGTCTAGTCTTTGCATAATCTAGAGCATGGAGAAGTCTAAGAAGTCTTCCTGATCCATTTGAGCCTTACTTGAGCAACATCTTGAGTTCTTCCTGAGCTTGGACATAGCCCTGTATTTTGGTTATTATTTGCTGATCAAATATGCCTTCTGGCTTATTCTGTGGTTCATCCTCTTGGATTGTTCCATGAGCCTGCTGCATTCCTATTCTTCCAGTCCTGAGTTTTGAGTTTCTCTTTGACGCTGGCTTGCTTTTCAACACTGCTTTCCAGTTTCCTCAGTCCAGCGATAATTTCAGTCATCTTGTCATCTGAGGCAAAGGCCAAAGTGCACCTGCCTTCATCCCATATATAACAACCAATCAGCCTGGCACTTATTTTTCAGTAACAGTGATGGGGCAGTGTCCTTCACTGCAACTCAGGTCATCAGACTAAATAGACAGACACACAACAAAGGGGCACACAACAAGCCACATGACACACACCATTCCAGAATCTTACCACTGCTACCTGTTCTCCATGGTTTTTCACCTGAGACAGAGGCTGGTGGTTCCAGTGTCAATGGGGCAGTGTATCCACTCTGGCTTACAGTCTGAATTTTAAGGGTGCTAACCATGGTGCAACACAAAAAGTATAGTGTTCCTTCCCAAGCTGTGCCACTTCTCTGAGGAATGTCTTAAAGGGGGTAGGCCTCTGGCTCTCCTCCCCTCAGGCAATTCTCTCCTTCGATCCTGGTACCAACCCAACTTGGATGCTGGTTCTGACAGAGACATTGGTTGGTTTTCTCCCTCCCTCCAATCATAGCCAAATTTTCCACCAAATGTTCAAGGGAACCCACATGTTTTATGCATGTTTAAAGCTGCATTTGTCACAAAAACTTGACATCTAACCATATGAAAGACTACCTCTGCTTGAGTCCTTGGAGAACTGCTATCAGTCAAAGTAGGCAATAGTATATGCACAAATAATCTGGGTAAATACACGGTTTATTAAGGGCACAATCCAATGGATTGTCAGACAGGATGGGACATGCTTGGATTTATAGGATTGTATTTCTATCTAAAGATTGCAGCCTAATCTGAAGAGGGAGATTCAGGTAGGAATGTTTAGAAGAGTCTCATCCAACTTTCCCCATCCAAATGTAGTGTTGTACTATACCTCACTTCATCCCCAGCCAATAGGGATGTGTTAGCTTAATATGATGAGAGGCTTTATTGGACAGATCTGGAGGGTGCAAGGTGGTGGCTGGTCGCCTGGAGCCTTGCTGCTTTTTTAAAAAAGCAGACAGCCCCACTTCCTTTGTACCTCCATCCCATTGCCTATCTCTACATGCAAACCTTTTGTCTCTCAAAGTAACAGAGAAACTTTCCAGTAAAACATGACAAACATGTTTTCATTCCTTTGTCTGATGTAACCAAGAGCTGTTATTATCTCACCCCCCCTCCCCACACACACACCCTCTAATTATCAAGCTAATGGAAGTGACAACCTACTCTTAATAAAGCCCCCAAGATTGCTAGAAAATACCAGCAAAATTCTAGGTCTGTAGCTATGTAAAGCCAGTTTGCCAGGGCAGAAAAGAGTCCAGGAATAGTTAAGTACAGAATTCCCACTAGTCTGATTTCAGCTTTTCTCTGAAAGAATTTTAAGCCAGGATTTTAAAACTCTGGAGTGGGCTTCCTAGTGAGGCAGCTTCTGAAGGTTGTTCTAGTTAATAACAGGAGTCTGCCTAATGGAAACATTTGACTCCAGCATGCTGGTCCATACGGTGTTCATCCTTTCCTTTCTGCCATGGACATTGTGCAAGGCACATACCAGAACTTGCACAATCAATTATCCCCTTCATGCTCCACAAGAGTATTTCCAGTCTGGCAACCTCATCCTTGGTGGACTACTTTCTCACCTCATTGCTATTTTTGACAAGCAGCATTTCAGTGAATATCTCACCATCCATCAATTGTTTAATCTCTTGTAAGGACTTCATTCTTCAAATAATCAGAAGATATCAACTTGTATTCCATTTCGAAGCATGTTTTCTCTAAGGAAGTCTAGTATATTTCAGTTGGCTTTACTTCTCTGATAGTTCTTCTAGAAAGCAAGACACACAATCATCCTATGCTGTTATGTTGTGGTCAGTCCTCTCTCTCCTGCCCCCCACTTCCAAATGTCTTCCAGGCAGTTGTTCATTAACACCTCCCTAGAATTCTTGGTTTCTTATAGGGGGGCTCTTGTACTGTAGCTTCAAATTAGAGTTAAACCCAAGGAGATCAGAGGTTGTGAAATCTCATCCACATTTGCATATGGCTGGTGCGGTGAGGAGAGAGAAACCAGCTTCCTGCAACTGGTAAGAGGCAGCACCAAAAAGAATAAACAGGCAGGCTTCAAACTGGTGCTTGAACTGTGAAGAGAAAACTGAACAGAGAAGAACATGGAAAAAGAGTCATTTCCTTTCTTCCTCCTCCCTCCTCCCCCTTAGGCATCATTACTACCGCTCTGTCCCAATATCAGTTTGAGTAAGATAAAGGAGTGCTTTGTTTATTGAGTGTGGAACATTTCTCTACTCCAGATACTAAAATAGCCATGATGGTGGTGTAAAAGCCTGCTGCGCTTTTGCAGAGGGGGTTTAAGGGCCCCACATGTTCTCATCAAAGTCAGGCTTTCTCACACTCACACAACATCCTTTAGCTTACTTCCTGAAGCTAGTCCTCTCGTTTCTTTCCATACCTATTGTGCCTAATAGAACTGACAAAAAACTCAGTTGTAGAGATATCCATTATTGTGGTGGGATACGGGTGGTGCTTAGTACCAAAAATACCTGGGCCTCAGTCCAGGGAACAAAACACATGCATACATTTGTATAGACTATTTTATATATATGCTTGAACATACCCTGTGTGTGCCTTTAAATGTCTCTGTCCCCTAAGTATACCCCTACTTGCAAAAAAGGATGCATTGACAGGGCAGAAGAGGGAATTTGACTTCAGAAAAAGATCTCAGGCAGAAAGATTTGTGAGGAGTAGCAGCAGGATGGTACACCCATGTGGACAAAAAGCCAGCTAATGCAGGGGAACCAGTTGCAACAGTGAGCATCAGAGCTCTATACTTTTTCCAGCATGTGCCTATAGACAGCAAGATGGTGTGGCAGGTGGCATCCTGGAGACCCGAGGTTCCAGATTAAAGTTTCTGAGCTCTAACCTTAGTGGGCCACCCCCTAACATTGCCTTTGCTGGTGTAAAAAGTGTCATTCTCTTCAGCAGGTGTTCAAGAGCAGTGCTAGATTAGCAGAGGAAGGGGAACTAAAAGATAGCATCCTTACCTTTGAGACAGCATGTAACTACTCACTGTAGGATCGTGCCAAGGAACTACCAGCATCTTCTGGCCTTGGTGTTTGCTGTCAAGGAGATTAATGAGGATTCAATGATCTTGCCAAATGTCACCTTGGGATTCCACATCTATGACAGTTACATCAATGAAAAGTTGACCTATCAGGCTACTCTGCAGCTTCTTTCTGCACATTCGGGTTTTGTACCCAATTACAGTTGTGGCACCCAAAAAAGATTGGTAGCAGTTGTTGGTGGACTTGACTTTGAAACATCCTTCCACATGGCAGCCATCTTGGGCATCTACAAAATCCCTCAGGTAAGAGGTACCTTACTTGAGGCCTTCTTCTCTCATGTGCCCTTCCTACTTTTTATTCAGAAAGGCATTCTGCTTCACAGAAACAAGTGCAGCTAGCATGGAAAGACAGATTTGACATTAGAAAAAGGAGTGCAAGCTTTTAGTATTTAATTCAGTTGTGGGTAGGGGGCACGTTTGCCCTGTTATGGAATAAACACCCAAGCAAGATCAATCTGGCACCAATGTTGTTATCTTTTGGCTCCAGGTTGTTTCCATTGTTGCCAGGCACTTGGCAGCTTTTGATAAGTTTTTAATCAGGTAATGGGGATTATGTGAATATGTGTGTGCATAGATGTGTCTAATCAATTTATAGGTACCTAAACTGTTTTTATATGTTGATGCATTTTACTCTTTAAGGATTTTAATTTTTGTGAATGAACCAGATTGCTTCAGCTTTTCAACATCAAGTGATATATATTATACGAATACCAACACTTCAGACAGGCTATTGGGTGCTGATGTTGACTAGCTGAGAGGCTCATCTGGTCCCTGCTTTGCTGTCTGTAACACCAGCTGTATGCTGCTACCTGGAAACAGAAGTTCTGCAGGTTTTTTTTTTAAACAGGTTATTTTAATCTGTTGTTTCATTACTGGTCTCTTTCATTTTGGATTTAATGGTCTGTTTGTCTAAATTCTGATATTAGGTTGTGTTGCTGTTGTTGATCTTGTTCTCCCTAATGAAATAGGAAGGTTCAGATGCTTACATGTATTCCAGGAACGCATGAAAGAATGATATAACAAAGCAGGTTGGTCTTGAATCTCACCACAACTGTAGCAGCCTAAGTGTGCTCACTCTTGCTTTCTCCCTGAGTGTGTGTGTTTGTGTGTGTGTGTGTGTGAGAGAGAGAGAGATTGATCTGTGAATAAACTGACCTGTGAGCATTGAGGTATTTCAGTAGAGGAAGAAGCAGAAATGGAAATTTGGTCACTATTTAGAGCAGCAAATCTGCAATTAGAACAAGCCAGAGTTGTGGACATTGTTTCTGCCCAAGGGCTGAAATCAGTTGGGGAAGCTGGTTTTGTTACATGAGGCATTTATCATGTGCTGATCATTCCCTACTCTTGATTTGTTGCAAGTTCTTTGGAAGATGTTTTGACCCTGCAGTTTTGCTTCTATTTCTGAAGAATATGTTTGGCAAGGAGTTTTTTTAGAGCAGAGAATGCAGTATAAAAATGCAGTACTTAATCATAATATCACTGTAAGCCATCCTGAGCCGTTCATCGGAAAGGATGGGATTTATTTATTTATTGCATTTGTACTATACTGCTTTGCCATAGTGCATCCTAGAGGTTATGTAGCAGGAAAGCAGAAAAAGAAATGCCCATCGTGTAGTGTCTGGATTTTAATTTTGCAATAATTCCCTGTACCCATTTTCCTGAGCTGGTAGAGGTCGACTTATTTCCAACTGAGTCAGTAAGCTTGGAAGGACTTCCTTTCCCTTTACTAGCAGTAGGTAATTAGACCCAGTTGAGAAGGTTGGCCTGTTTGTTATGGCCTCTTCCTTTCCTTTTAGGTCAGTTATGGATCCTTTGCTCCAGAAGAGAGTGATCAGATGCAGTCCATCCCCTTCTACCGGACAGTCTCAAATGAAGTGTACCAGTACATTGGTATTCTTGAGATACTTCTTCATTTTGGATGGACATGGGTTGGAGTCCTTGTTGCAAATGAAGAGAGTGGTGAGAGATTTATACAGACCCTGCAGCCTCTGCTTTCCCAAAAGGGTATTTGCTTTGCCTTCTCAGAGAGACCCTTCAAAACCAATTACTTTCAAGACTATTATGAAGAGCAATCCCGGTGGTTGCAGCTGTATCAAGTTCTTGTGAAGAGCCAAGCAAATGTTGTTGTCGTCTATGGAAAAAACAAGGACATGATTGCTTTGCGAGCATTGCTCGCAGTAGGTGAGCTGGAAAATATGCCCACTACATCTGTAGGCAAGGTATGGATTATGACTGTTCAGCTGGATTTTGCAGCATTGACCCTACCAGTGAGTTGGGATATGCAAGTCTTCCATGGTTCCATCTCCTTTGCAGCTCATTCAAAAGAGGTGCAAGGATTCAAAGTCTTTCTTCAGCTCAGAAATCCTTTTCAGGTGAATGAAGATGGTTTCCTTGAGCAATTCTGGGCAGAGACATTTTTCTGTTTTTTTCCAAAATCCAGTGCAGAGATGCAAACCAGTGAAGCCTGCACTGGAAAGGAGAAGCTAGACCATCTCCCTTCATCTGCTTTTGAGATGAGCATGACTGGCCACAGCTACAGTGTCTACAATGGTGTCTATGCTGTGGCACATGCTTTACATAGCATGTACCTATTCAAATCTAAACCCAGAGGAAGAACAGAAGGTGGGCAAATGAAACTTCAGGATTTGGAGCCTTGGCAGGTGATGCCTTTCTTGAGATACCAAAGGGCAGCAAGCACAGCCGTATGCTATAAGATTGCTAGTTAACAATTCCTTCACTCTTCTTCTGAACTCCTTTCCCTTCTCCTCTCTTCCATGCAATAAATGCTACCAGTTGGTGGCCAGTACCTGTTCTGCATAGCTACTTCGATAAAATTAGGCAAGATTCACATATCAACATCCTTATTCTTTCCTCATAAACCAGTTAATCTGGAATTGCACTGAAAGACTTGTTCAGTTAGGAAGGCCAAACTTTCTTAGGACATTGCCCCTTAACAGCTTCTTCCTTGTAGCTTTTGCTTTGCACTTGTTTCCTGTTCCAGAGGGACACATTTGTTGAATTTATTGAAAAGAAACTGTAAGAGTGGTTTACAAAAATCATAATTGTAGCCAAAGTTTCTGATTCTCTACAGGAATGGATGGAGATTTATTACTGATTTTCTCTCTTCCTTTCTTTGTACAATAAAAAACTTAAGACAATGTGAGCCAATAATTACTGTTCTTCAAACCCACACACAGAGGGAACAGGAACTAACTATGGAGCAGCAAAAAGGCTATTGATCATAAATGCTGCTGCACTGAACAGAAGCCAGAAAGGGGAATCTTCTAATGAAACTCAAAAAGTCTCTAGTGGTCATTTGGTTATGATAGGTGCAAGAAAACAATACAAAAGTCATGTTTGATCATCTAAACCAGGTCACTGACTGATAGGCAGATGTACTGTATTTTATTGAATGTCTTGGGCTGTTGCATTTATGGATTCCTCATAACTTTGATGGCTCCAAAAGACCTTGACAGTTGTGCAAGTGAGACCTGCA
Organism: Varanus komodoensis; assembly: GCF_004798865.1. Classification (NCBI taxonomy): domain Eukaryota; kingdom Metazoa; phylum Chordata; class Lepidosauria; order Squamata; family Varanidae; genus Varanus; species Varanus komodoensis. The sequence continues at coordinate 7,158,794 of NW_025336011.1, read as the reverse complement.
ATAAGATGGTGCTGTATATCCTCACATCCTAAGCAGGCATATCCCTGTTCAGGGTTCTAGTAAACTTGTCCTCCTCCAGTATACTATGAGTTGTAAGCATCTTAGGAGGAAAATGGCTAGTACTCTCTCCATCCCACCTGGATTTCTAGTTTTCGTTTCAAATTGACCATCAATATTCCAGATTCCTGGAGGCCACAGATCATGCTCACTCCTTGGTGGGCTTGATGTGGGGTCATTTTGCCTCTTTTTAAGTAGCTTTGCTTTAGTATGTGCATTTATGAATACATCGAAGTTTACCCAAGCATGCTGCTATCTCTCTTTTTTCTCATTGACCCTATTTTGGTTCCAATTCTGTTGGCTCTCAGCCAGCTGTTATTGCTAATAGAAAGGAATTATGTTGAAATTAAAGGGACAATTGCTGATGAATCTCAGTCCTGTGTAACTGTATAGTCATTTATATTTAAATACCATATAAAAACTAAAAGTGAGTCTATGAAGCTCGCTTTGTAGCACCTTGCATCCCGTTGTTTGTTGGGACTATTCAAGAGGACATGATCCAAAGCAAACTGGTATGGGACTTTGAGAAACTATGCTTTGAACTCTGACCAGAAACACAGTGAAGTTTTTCAACCATGGTTGAAATCTGTTCAGCAAAGCTCTCTGGGTGCTGGAAAAAATGAAAAAGATATTACTTTAGTAAAGGGCCCAAATGTTGTCTGGTTCCAAACCTGAGAATTCTAAACTGTAGGGAGGGTCAGAGAGGTTACCTGCAGGCTAGAAAAGAGGAGAAAAGGAACCAAATGTGGGTTGTGTGTGTGTAGCAGTTAGGCTTCTTTTCTTTCACATATTCCAGCATATGGAAGATAGTTCCCCATTTCTGACATTTTGTAACACTTTACAAGCACTTATCCAACATATTTATAAGAAGCACTTGGATATATAAGGTTGTAGAAAACCTTAGGGGTCTTTCCTCCTTTCACTACTTTCACCACCACCACCTTAGCTTCCCTTTCTCCATCTCTGCTGCTCAGCATTTAGAAAGACTGATTGCCATCAGGATTTTTTGGATCATTTTTGAGCCTGAAAATAGCTTTATTTGAAGCCTGGCTTTGTGCTATGAAATATCTCAGTCCCAGTAATAACAAGCATTGGAGTCTGAAATAGTTGTCTCTCTGTAAGGGTTGTGGAAGAAATTCATTTGGGGGAATCCATCAGATTCCATGGACTCAGCTTCCAGTCTGCTTTGCAGTGGCCCTGAGTCCAGGTTGGTGAGCATTCCTAGCACTTACCAGGAATCAAGTCCCATGGGCTGCTCAAGCAGCTTCCTTGTTCTGTGTGTGGTGCCTCTGCCATCATCAGCAGCAGCAGGTGGGGAAGAAAGTTGGTTGCCATGAATGGAGCCTGGCGCATTCACTTGCACTGCCTCTTTTCCACTTCCTGCAGCCACTCTTTGGATGGTTGTACCTTATCGGGGTGATTGTCACTTGCACAGCTGTGGGTTTGTGAACTTTTTCTTTGCTCAGCTTGCTTTGCAAGTCCGGGCCAACCCTATTCTCTTTTTCTGTTTCTGTTTCATTGCAGCTCTACTCCTTTCTTAAGAGCATCTCCTTTAACAACAGTGCAGGGGAGACTGTATATTTTGGTGGGAATATGGAATTAGAAGCAGGTTTTGATATTATTAGTTTGGTGGTTTTTCCAAACAATTCCTTCATGAGAATCAAAATTGGAATGGTAGATCTGAAGACTCCCCCAGGCAAGGAATTTTTCATTGATGAGGACAGAATGGTGTGGCACAGAAGCTTTGGCCAGGTAGGTCCTACTCAAAGCAGCCCAGGAGCCATAGGAAAATATAATGGGATTGTATTCTAAATCGTAGTCCTAGGACATTTCCCACCAACCCCCCAAGAAAAAAAGAGTAATGCATCTCTGAAGTAAGAGCAGGACAGAGAATCTCTGCTTTGTTTAGTGTTTTAGTAGGAGTTTGAGATTACTTGGCAGAATGGAATCAGCAGTTTTTTCTTTAAATGTTAATAAAAGCAATATGTGCTTTTCTAGGCCAGGGGAGTGGATGTTCAGTCCATGCCTCTGGAGTAGAGAAGGAAGAGAGGGTACTACCTGGGGGTAGGGGTGGATGTCAGGTAGATGACAAAAGGGGACACCTGTGTAGTCAGGAACTATAATATTTTGTAACTGGAGTTGAAATTCTGGCAAATTTCAGTGCTTAACAGGGCTTGCTATGCATGGGTGCATAGGATCCTGGCCCCAGATCTATTCCCCATTAGCATGAGTGCCCATTGACCCACTGCTTTGGGATTAGCTGGCTCAGGATGCAAATAAATCGAAGAATGTCTTTCATTTGAGATTATCTGGAAGATAATTAATTGGATGGCTTTGTGTTCGGCTAAATTCAATGAATCCTACTAACTTTTTCTAAATTTGTATATGACTATAAATTGCCATATGCATGTTTCATGCAGATTAGCATCCTGTGGTTCTGGGCCCTGAATCAGAGCTGTAAAAAGCCTGGGCACTGGTCATCTTTTCCAGTCTTCAAAATATAATCTTTTGTGCTGATGGTACTGATTTTGTGATCTTTATCCTCCAACATCAGGATTACCACAATCAGATCAGAATATACATGACTGAATAGTCCAAGATTTTCTGCACTCTAAACTATGTTTGTGTGAATTCCAATGGGCAGGTTCCACCCATTTCTGAATGTAACAAAAAATGCCTTCCTGGTTCCAGCAGAAAAAAGAGGGAAGGGGAGAAATTCTGCTGCTATGATTGTGCTCCATGCCCACAAGGCAAAATTGCATCCCAGAAGGGTAAGAGACACATGATGCAACTTTCCAACATATGCCCTCTGAGAAACTTAAATGAATAAAGAAAGGGGAGGGAAAGGTTTGACCATTCTGGAACATTAATTATGGATATAGGACTAAAATGTGTATTCACTTGTCCTCAGATTTATTGCATATACCCATGTTTAAACATTTTCTGAAATGTGTGGTACTAAAATTAATTTGTTTTAACAATGTTTTAAGTCTAAATTTAAGAATTATTGACTATATCACCAAATCTGCAGCCAAGAACCTTTCTTCTTTGATATCATAACTATTAGATTGGAATCTGTGTAATCACAGAAGCTGCCTGCAAGTCACCTGATTAGCATAATTATCCTTACTGGGTGTGGGTTATTATCATGTCTGAACCCAGCAGAAACAGTAGAGTGGTTTACAACTGGGGGTCTGTCTTCCAAACCCCGTTATGGCACTTCAGCAAGGTACCTTTGGTTTTTAGAAATTATAAACAGAAACAGTAGTTTGTTCTATGGTTTTTGTTTATCTTACATCTACCCAGTTCAGTCCTAAGAATGTCTAGAGAGACGAATGATCCAAGTTGCCTTATTGAGGCTTGGACGTTAGATATTCCTCTTCCAAACTCCCTGGCTATGACCTGCCTCGCTCTGTCTGGATGAAATTGAATAGAATTAGATGTGATAATGGAAGGAGTGCCTCTGCTCTGCATCAGTGGGGATGGAAAGATTCATGATGATGATCTAACATGCAATGCCAAGATGGGATTCTCATTATATCATATTATGTACTATCTTTCTGAAAACACCTCTGCTAAATTTAACCCAAGAAGCTGCATCTACTTTTTTATTTCAGACATGGATTACTGTGTCGGGTGCTCAGAAGACCAATATCCAAATAAGGACCAATCACAATGCATTCCAAAGAGACGAAGTTTCCTATCTTTTAAAGAGCCTTTGGGGATGAGCTTGACTTTTTTTGCTCTTTGTTTTTCTCTGCTGACTGCCTTGGTCCTCACCATCTTTGTTAAGCATCAAAAGACACCAGTTGTGAAAGCCAACAATCAGAATCTAACCTACACTCTACTCATCTCCCTCCTGCTCTGCTTTCTCTCTTCTTTTTTCTTCCTCAGCCCACCAGAGAAAATGATTTGTCTTCTTCGACAAATTGCTTTTGCCATCATTTTCACAGTGACCATTTCTTGTGTGCTGGCCAAAACTGCCATTGTGGTTCTGGCCTTTGTGGCCACCAAACCAGGCTCCAGAATGAGAAAATGGGTGGGGAAAAGACTGGCTAGCTCCATTGTCTGTTACTGCTCCATTATGCAAGTAGGCTTGTGTACCATATGGCTTGGAACCTCTCCCCCATTCCCTGATTCTGACATGCATTCCATGGTGGGAGAAATCATACTAGAATGTAACGAAGGGTCAATCGCCATGCTTTACTGTGTCCTGGGCTACATGGGCTTCCTGGCCATTGTCAGCTTCATTGTGGCATTTTTAGCCAGGAAACTGCCCAACAGCTTTAATGAGGCCAAGTTTATCACCTTCAGCATGTTAGTGTTTTGCAGTGTTTGGGTGTCCTTTGTTCCTGTCTACCTGAGCACCAAGGGGAAATCCATGGTGGCTGTGGAGATCTTCTCCATGTTGGCCTCCAGTGCTAGCATACTAGGTTTCATCTTTGCCCCTAAATGTTACGTTATTGTGCTGAAACCCGATCAGAATGTCAGACAGAGATTAATGCGAAATGTAAATTAAAAAGATGGATAATAGAAAATTGTATTTTTGAAGAGGTTATTGTTTGTTATATAAGTCACTAGTGATACTTTGTCAGGAATGATCATTCATACATTGTATGCATGTTTGCTTTTTATTGTGTATTCAATTGCTAATGGATATTTGAATGGGTCTTTTAATATGATAGAACAGGATATATATTGTTCATTTTCTATTAACTGTGAATGGCTTTTCCATCAGTGTGGGTTGCCTGAAGTATCCTATGGCTTAGTTTGGATTCATTAAGATTTGCCCAGGTCAATGCCTTTGTTGGGGAGCTTCCTTCTAGAAGGAGCAATAACATAGTGGAGCCAGAGCTCACAGGGACAAAGCACAAAGATTTGAGTTCTGATGCAATGATCAGATTTCCTATTCCTTCTGAGTTCTGATGCAATAATCTGTATAGCTGTAGATGGATTTTTCCAACAACACACAGGGGTGTGTGTGTATGGATCAAATGAGCTGTTTGGATAACTGGATTATCCTTGGGAAAGTGGCTGTGAGCTCTTTATCAGCATCTGTTCTTCAAAATGTATCATTATACCAGTGAGAAAGGATCATGCATTTCATCTTGTACCTTCTTCAGGGATGAACTCCTCAAGTTGTGTAACTTTAAAAAGCTATGAGTGCTGGGGAAAAGAGTCAGACAAATAGGTGCTTCCAGACTTCCAAACTCTACAGAGCACTTGAATCTCTGAAACCTCTGTGCTCAGAAGACTAGGACGCACATAAAAATAAGAATATTTGGAAGAAAACAAACATCTTGAACATGAGCAAAATTAATTTATTAGGAAATACAGTATTATCACACATTATCTGATAATAATGTCAAGTCAAATGCAAATAAAAAACAGAACTGTGAATAACATTCCATGACCTGATTTGGATAAAAATATACCTGGGCTACTGTAGTTAATTTTCCCTTTCCATCTTGTTATCTCTAGAGTCTTAATATATCCTTTTCTTGGTATATCCAGTCCTCAGATGTCTTTCTGTCTGGACCATGAAGGGTGAATTGGTACTACAACATTTCATGTGGGGAAATAAAGACAGAAAATGATGTGGAAAGAGGGATGCATGTTCTCATACAGACATGGAAAATACAAATATATGGTTTAGCTATGTGCCATTGTGATGTAGTGGCTAGAACACTGGGTTTGGACCTGAGAAAGCTGTGTTCAAAACCTTGCTAAAAAGCTGGTCACCCAAGAGGAAATAGCACTTTGAAAAATTCAAGCCAATGGGTATATTAAAGAAGTGTTGTAATGCTGTTCTGGAGTTTTTAATTATATGTACTTTTGAATTTCTTTTGACAGGGAAAAATCTCACATGCAAGATGTACTCATCCATGCTGTCTCATCCATCATCTGGCAAAAGAGGCAGTGCCTCCAAGTGAGGATCACAGTTTGTTTTTCTCTTTTTGAACTATGGCTCAGTCATGAAGCTCAGGAAATGACTTTAGGCATATGATTGTGACTTCACACTGACAACCCAATGAATGGAGAAGTTTTCTACTGTGAGGCAAGTGCTGCTTCCCACTGTCTTCAGTTCTCCAAGGACACACATAGCTGACTTCAAATAAATGGCTGACGCCCCATACACATGGATTTTGCTTGCATGTATATATCTTCAAATCTTTATTTTCAATTGTATTTTAATGGATTGCTGCAAACAGTCCAGAGAGTTCTGGCTATTGGGTGGTAAAGAAATGTGATGATGATGAGGGGGAGGCACTTTAATTTTTTAAAATGCAACACTTTTTGGAACCATTGATGAATTGCTCCTAGAAGTGGGGGGGGAGAAGAGGCCTTGGAATTGACCCAAGAGCCAGCCAAATGGTGTTGTATACAGCTGAACTCCAAGAAGGGGTTCTGAGGATTTGTGATGGTACACATGCCCAAACTGTGTTGTGTTCATTTTCAAAATCTCAGCCTGAAAACACAACTCTCACCTTAGCCTGCCTTGTAGAGCTCTTGGGTGGGTGGGAGGAACACAAGTGTAATCACAGTAGAAAAGAATCTCTAGAGCAATTGCTTTAATAGTCACTTGAAAACCTTTTCTACTTTTAGTAAAGCTTGGTTGTGGGGAACAGTGATAACAGAGTGGATCTCTTGCCTTATTACATGCAGTATCTGTCATCTGATGCTCATCACAGAGTAAACTGCATGCTGCATATTGGTCGAATTAAAGAAGGATGGAAAAGAAAGGATGGAATTGAAGAGTAGAAAGAACAATAAGAGAAAATAGAGTACAGAGAAGCCAAAGAAAGGTGTAAGAGAGAGCAGGTCAAAACCCACTCACATTACTGTGTTTGTTAGCTGTGTTCAGTAAGTCCTGGCTTGTGATGAGCAATTCAAGCACACATCACACCCACCACAAACAGCATTAAGCAACACCCACATTTAGGATGATCTGGGAGAATGAGAGACTGCGAGAGAGAAATGGAAACTACTGAGATGACAGCTGGATGAAAGCAGAATAAAAGAAAGTGAGCAAGTATACAAAAAGAAATGGCACAGGGCAAGCAAGATACACGGAGATGCAGGCAAAAGAAGGGAAACAGCAGAATACAGACACTGCTTTGGTTTTTAGCTGGTGAGTTTGAACTAACAATGGGGTTGCATACCCAGCCAAATGTAGGTTACACCCCTGGCACCTTTGCTGCTGCCTCTTTCTCTCCTCCCCCATCCCCAGGACTTGTTGTCTTTTAGGGGGCAAGAAATAGAGAGAGGGTGAGGGATGTATGATGACACTGGTAGGGACGGGTGAAGGAAAGCCCACAATCATTGCAAGTGGGCTTCCAGAGGCCAATAGATAACTGGGCATTGCTGCCAGGGCCAGGCTTGGGGACAGTTGTCCAAATTGCCAGGAAAATGATCAGGAGGACTCCTGAATACAGCAGGGCCGACCTATGACAGCCTGATGCAATACACATTGACATTAATGTTAGAGGACATAAAACCATTAGGTGTCAAGTCTAACGTTAAGGGTTGCATACATGAATCATGCCACAGAAATATTTAAGAAGATGGAACAATGTGAACTCTGCAAAGAGACAAATGAAAAGAATGGGGAAGAAAGAAGAGTGGGCAAGAAAGAAAAATGGTGATCCTGTGTGAGTGAAGTGGGAGTAAGCAAGTAAGCATGCACAGAGGAGAAAATAACTGAATAAGTGTGCAAAAGACAGAACGAGCAGCAAAGCAAAAGGAGAGTGGAAGAAAAGTGGGGTGATCATTGGATAGAAATCCTTGAGAAGTTCAGTCTTTGTGAATTTTGACATGAGTTACACTGATCCATAGTTCCTGGACTACACAAATTGGAACAAAGCTATATATAGGATCTTGCACTTTTCTAAAACTCAGAACAGAATTTTGTCACAGAAGTCCATATCAGAATAGATTTAGAAATGCATGTTTCAATGTGGATTTCCATCTGCCTTTTAAAAAAATGCAGATTAATGTGCAATCAGAACTGAATAGATTTAGGAATGAACACATGCAAAAGTAACACAGACCTGAAATAGACTACTCTATTATGCCCAAATATAAGAACACCACAGAAGTATCCTTAAGAAGGTAAAACAACTCTTATAGCACCTTAAAGGCTGGATTTATTGTGACAACAGCAGTTGCTTTCATCTAGAGACCAGTTCATCAGATGCAGAGGCATACATGGTTGGTTGATCTGATCTTAATTACATACAGCCTCCAAATTGAACTTGGGTAATTGCCAGCAACAACAGTCCACTAATAGACATGTTATTTTGAGGACAATTTTGAGGATTCCTGCTCTGGAATCAACCTAGATGCCAGCTTTACTCTTGTATCTACTAAGCAAGACTGAAAATATCTTTATTCATAATGTACTACAAGTTTCTGCTGTTGCATTTACACAAACTAGTATAACTTCCTCTCAGAAATATCTAGGCATTCCTAGTTGTGTAGATTTTTCCAGTTCTACCAAATATGCAGTCAAGTGGTATTGTATCTTAGGGGAAATTCAAAAAAGCAAAGGGTGGAAACTTGTACAGAGAGAAGAGGAGAGAGGCATTGGCAAGTAAGCAAACTGTGCAAAGAAACAAAGTGAGAGAAGAAAGGAAAAAAGAGAAGAAAGAAGAGAATCAATGACAAGTTAGCAAGCAGAACACTGTGCAAAGAAATATAGTATATGTGAGAAATTGCATGTACAGAGACTGTAAGAGATGGGCAAATGTGACAGGAAGGGACAGAAAGAAAAGAGTGCAAAGCAACAGTTCCAAATACGAGCAAAATGAAAGATTGATCAGGCAAGACTAGTGGCAAAAGTAAGGATTTGGATGATGCTACAAGAGTGGAAAGTATGTGAACAGAATGAGAAGCAACAGGAAGGCAATGATAAAAAGCCATGTAAATGAAAGGAAAAAGCAGAAGGAAAACTTGAAAAAGAGTTGGCAAGAATAGACAGAGTGGCCTGGTTCATGCAGAATGCTCACCTATGTTTTGCTTAACACATGGCATATTGTTTTCTTTCTGGTTTGTCTGGGAGGCAATAGAATAAACCATATTTCCCCCCCTTAATTTCTGGGTGGTTTCTCTCCTCTGCTTACTCAGTTTAGACTACTGCAATGTGTTCTTCATGAGGCTACACTTGAAAAGAAGGCCTGGAAACTTTCACTGGTATAAAAAAGGATCTGTCCAGGATGGATTTTAAGGTGGGTAAGCATCTTATTTGTGTTAGAAGTGATGCACCTTTGGGGTGTATTATTATGAAGTGGATCTCTAGATTAAGATAAGCCCTTTACTTTTAAAATCAATTTTAAAAGGTGCAGAGCATTAAAAGGTTATGGCAGGCTTTACAGCTGAAGAGGTATAATTTTCATGGAATTTAAGAGCTGGACATGAGTAGGATCTGCTATGGGGGGGCTGAAAGTACAGCTTCCTTGACAACAGCTGTCCAAGCTCTAAGAACCACCCCCCACTCCCAAAGCATCCTGTTCTACTGCCAAACACCCCCTCACTGTAAGAGAGTTTCTCCTGTTTAGCCAAAAACTGCTTCCCTGCCTTTTCTACCAATTCATTCTAATTATGTGCCCTCTAGAGCCAGAAAGCCCAAATGTGTTCCATCACAGCAATCCTTCAGATGCTCAAGGCAGCAACCCCACTGTGGCATTGTGTACACAGAACTTTGGATCCACAGACTATCTTCTGCCTTGGATTATGCCCAAAGTAAAACTCATGTTTCTGGGTTTCACCAGAAGCCAGATTTCAAGAGCATCAATTGAATCAGCAAGCCACAACACCCTGCAAAACCTTGGCACAGCGTGTGCAGAGTGCTCAATGGCTGGTTTTTATGATCTTCACAATAGTGCCACTTCCCCCCTCAGAGCAGTTTTGAAATGGAAAAGACACTTTAAAAAAGATGGTAATGAACAAATAATAATAGTAAGTGCTGAAGGAGGAAAAAAGTCCTCAAAAAAGAGAAAGCAAGCAGGCCACCTGATGTAGATGGAGAATGATGTTGCTTGGTTTTAGAGGCTGTACATATGGCATTAGGGCCTGTAGGAAGCAGAGCTCCCCAAGAAGGAAAAACACTCACCCACTCCCATTTGAAGGTGTGCCTGCATGCAGCTGAACTACATGAAAAATATTCCTTTCCTCCCTTGCCTATTCACCTCCAGTTCTTTGTTTTCAGCTGTTCAGGATGCTTGCAGAGCCTCAATATCACACATGAAGGAGCCAACAGCGAAAGAGGGAGTGAGCAAATCACAGAAAGTGAGATATGAGAAAGTGACATAGAAGCAAGAAGAGAGAGCAGGGAAGCAGAACAGGGCAATTGAGGACCAAACCAGATGTGCATATCGTTGCCGATCCCAGTTCCAGATGTTTGACAGTCACTAGGCTTCATTGGGGCCCTTCCCACATTAGGCCTCTTTATGCTCACAGTGGCAAATTGTAGCTAAATAAACACAACTTGCCATTGTTACATGCAAATCAGGTCACTCCCCATCATGGTGACCAGCTGCTCACATTCCCCCTCATTACTATCATTGCTACCATGGGTGCTTGACAGACAGCCAAGAAGCAAGAGGTCTGCCATGGCATTTGCTGCTGCTCCTTACCACCACCACCATTGCCCCAGAAGGGTGAACAAGGTGAACAAGCAGGCTGTGATGCTGGAGAGGAGGAATAACTCCTGGGGCTCTTGTCAGTGTGACCCTGGATGGACATAGTGGGCCCTCGGCAGATGCCCAACCAAGTCCATCCCTGCTGGCAGCCATGAACACACATACTGGTTTGGCTAGAGAGCAGGGTTTTGTATAACTAGATGGGGTGCAACAGATGTAAGGATACTGGAGTGAAACCCACCTCCACCTCTGCCATAGTGCCCCACACACTTCAGCTTGAAGACTTTGTTCTTCTGCTTGCTTGTTTCTGCTATGTGTGCTGAGTTGAGATGGAGTGGTGAAAGGCAGCAGAGGGCTGGGGTGCTCCATTTAGTGATTAAAAAGTAGAACCTGCTCCTCTCACATGCATACATTTCCAACTGGTCTGGTTTGGTCTTGGATAAGTTTTATTTTGAAAGGAATGAATCAAGGAAAGAGGGTGCAGGAGAAGGCAAGCAAAGAGCATGGAGGGATAATGACCCAAACAAAGCAAAAGTGGAGCTGAGAGAAGAGCAGTGTGTCAAAGCAAAGAGAAACAAAGGAATGGGGACACAGAGTGAGGAAGGGTAAGGGAGAAGGCGAAGAGAAGGAGAAAGCAAAGAGAAATAGAAGACAAAGAAGAGGGGGAGGCAAACAGAAGAGAAAGAAAACAGAGAAGAGAAAGGCAGGCAAAGAACAGGAGAAAGCGAAGAGAAGAGAAGGGTAGGTAAAGAGAAAGAAAGGCAAAAAGAAGAGAAGGGTAGGTAAAGAGAAAGAAAGGCAAAAAGAAAAGGGTAGGCAAAGAGGAGAAGGCAAAGAGAAGGAGAAAGCAAAGAGAAGAGAAGGGTAGGCAGAGAGAGGCAAAAAGAAGAGAGGTAGGCAAAGAGGAGGAGAAGGCAAAGAGAAGGAGAAAGCAAAGAGAAGTGTAGGCAAAGAGGAAGGCAAAAAGATGAAAAGGGTAGGCAAAGAGAAGGAGAACGGAAAGAGAAGAGAAGGGTAAGCAAAGTGGAAGAGAAGGCAAAGAGAAGAGAAGGGTAGGCAAAGAGGAGGAGAAGGCAAAGAGAAGAGAAGGGTAGGCAAAGAGGAGGAGAAGGCAAAG